>NC_074672.1:36880390-36921159 GCF_029448725.1 Salvelinus fontinalis | reverse complement strand
GATTAAGATTGTGAGTGTGTGTATGTCAGTGTTTATGTACTTGATTGTGTGTGTGTACCTCTTTAGCAGGGGGGGGGGGGGGGGGGGGTAGTTTGGCAATTTAGAGTGAAGGCTTTTATGAGTGTAATCATCTCCAATAAAGGCTGTTCAGGAATCTTCATCCCCAACCTGAGCACACACACACTAACACTCCTCTCAAAATCAACACACACTCAAGGTTTTAATCAGAGCCAAGTACATTTTAATCTCATCCCTCATAAGTGGACAACTTGTATTAATTCTCAGAAATGAAGAAAAGTTGGCCTCCCACCAAGCAGATAGTATTGAGTTAAAGTCTCTGTTCTGGGTTTGTGTAGGAGATTAATTTCTCTACAAGTTCATTTTTTCATCAGTGATCAGCTTTGGCCAAGGGGATATTCACCATCGGTGTGTGAGGGAGATACATGGGAAAACACATAATTATTTTGTTATTTAATGGAATGCATTCACACACACACACACACACGCACACACACACACAAATGCTCATATAAACATGATTATGCAAAACACTTACCGTAACCAACTTTTATGAGAAAGAGAGAGAGAAAAAGATGGGGCGAGGTAGATAGAGGGAGAGAAAGAGAGAGAGAGAGCTAGATAGGGGTAGAGAGAGAGAACGAGAGCGGGGGAGGGAGAGAGGGGCAGAGGGGGAGATAGAGAGGGGGGGGGTGAGAGGAGGGAGAGAGTGGCACAGGGGTAGAGAGACAGAGTGAGAAAGGGGGAGGGAGTGTGAGAGGGGGAGTGAGGGAGGGAGAGAGGGGCACAGGGGTAGAGAGAGAGAGTGAGAAAGGGGGAGGGAGTGTGAGAGGGGGAGTGAGGGAGGGAGAGAGAGAGGGGCAGAGGGGGAGATAGAGAGAGGTGGGGTGAGAGGAGGGAGAGAGGGGCACAGGGGTAGAGCGAGAGAGTGAGAAAGGGGGAGAGAGTGTGAGAGGGGGAGTGAGGGAGGGAGAGAGAGAGGGGCAGAGGGGGAGATAGAGAGAGGGGGGGTGAGAGGAGGGAGAGAGAGGCACAGGGGTAGAGAGAGAGAGTGAGAAAGGGGGAGGGAGTGTGAGATGGGGAGTGAGGGAAGGAGAGAGAGAGGGGCCGAAGGTTAACACCTTCCACTCTGTACACACCTACTTGGATCTTTAGGGTGAATCAAATACATACACATGCCTCTTTTGCTTCTATACACCATCCCCAGTATCTACCCAACGTCAACATGTTAATTAACTCACATCCCATCAGAATACTCCCCCTCACTAAAGAGATAATGGGAGCAGGAGAGGGAGAGGGATATTCAATTTTTACCCCATGACGTCCGGAGCCTGCTGATTTTCTGTTCTACCTAAAAATGAATTGCGCACACCTGGTGTCCCGGGTCTAAATCCGTCCCTGATTAAAGGGGAACAACGAAAAAATGCAGCGGAACTGGCTTCGAGGTCCAGAGTTGAGTTGAGTTTGAAGGGTGTATAGCATTTTAGTTAAATACAAATTTCATAAGGGAATATCATTTTTTATTTCTCTCTGTCCCTTATATCCATGTCCCTAATTACAAAATGTGAAGCTTAACTAAACTGACTTATAGATAAGCACCTACAAATCTCCTTTTCTTTATCTCTTCATCTTCTGTCGCTCTCTTTAGTTATATTTAATTCATCATCCTCTTCTTAATCAAGTCTTTAATTTCAGTACCATGGAATTAAATGTACATTTATACAGAACAACATTGACTTTCACACATAGATAAGACCATGAAAACTGTCAAGATTTTCCAACCTGGTCTCAGAGCATTTTGTATTATTCTGTACGTAAACCCGAAACAAGCGAATTAGTATGATATTTTACATTTTTGTATGGGATATTAAATAATGAATGTCCATCGTCCATTTAAACTTTCATATGATATGTTACGAATTACAAATAGTTTGACATGTTACGGATTTGCAAAACATGCAATATGTTACGCATTTGCAAAACTTACAATATGTTATGAATTTGCGAAAAGTTTGATATGTTACAAATTCCAATTTTTGGTTGTTAACATTAGCCAGGTGGCTAACATTAGCTAGGCTGAGGTTAGGTTTACGGGTTAGGGTTAAGGTTAGAGTTAAATTTAGGAGTAAGGATAAAGGGTTAAGGTTAGGGTTAGCTAAAAGGTTTAAGGTTAGTGTTAGAGTTAGGGGAAGGGTTAGCTAACATGCCAAGTAATTGCAAAGTAGCTAAAAAGTAGTAAGTAGTTGAAAAGTTGCTAAAATTCTGAAGTTGTCGGTGATTAGATTCGAACACACAACCTTTGAGTTGCTAGACGTTCATGTTATGTGCTCATTCATCCATCCATCCACCCGTACCAACCACCTTCCTTTCATTTTTTGCCTTAACCTGTCTAGGATCAGCGTGGCGCTAGCGGCACCCCCCCCCCCCCCCCACTGAAAAACCAGTGCCGCGAAATTCAAAAAAAATATTTTTTTAAATATTTAACTTTCACACATTAAAGTCCAATACAGCTAATGAAAGACACAGATCTTGTGAATCCAGTCAACATTTCCGATTTTTAAAATGTTTTACAGGGAAGACACAATATGTAAAGATGTACATCTATTACCTAAAAACACATTAGCATAATCCACCATCTTTTATTTGTCCACCAACACCAGTAGCCATCACCAATTCGGCTAAACTAAGATATTTATAGCCCCTAACCAACAAAAAAACTCATTAGATGACAGTCTGATAACATATTTATGGTATGGGATAGGTTTTGTTAGAAAAAAGTGCATATTTCAGGTAGACTTCATAGTTTACAATTGCACCCACCATCACAAATGGACTAGAATAATTACAATGAGCAACGTGTTTACCTAACTACTAATCATCAAACATTTCGTAAAAATACACAGCATACACGAATCGAAAGACACAGATCCTGTGAATACAGACAATATTTCAGATTTTCTAAGTGTCTTACAGCGAAAACACAATAAATCGTTATATTAGCTTAGCACATAGCAATTAGCAGCCCAGCATTGATTCTAGCCAAAGTGAGCGATAAAAGTCAACATCGCCAAAAGATATTAATTTTTTCACTAACCTTCTCAGAATTCTTCCGATGACACTCCTGTAACATCACATTACAACATGCATATACAGTTTGATCGAAAATGTTTATATTTAGCCCCCAAAATCATGGTTAGACAATGTGAAATGTAGCTCAGTTGGTCAGAAAATGTCCTTGCGCCACTTAGACAGTGATCTACTCTTATACATAAATACTCATAAACGTGACTAAAAAATACAGGGTGGACAGGGATTGATAGACAATTTAATTCTTAATACAATTGCGTTATTACATTTTTTAATTTATCCTTACTTTTCAATACAGTTTGCGCCAAGCGAAGCTACGTCAAAAAACATGGCGTCCTAAGCCACTAAAATGTTTCGACAGAAACACGATTTATCATAATAAAAATGTCCTACCTTGAGCTGTTCTTCCATCAGTATCTTGGGCAAAGGATCCTTTCTTGGGAGAAATCGTCTTTTGGTGGAAAGCTGTCCTCTTGCCATGTGGAAATGTCAACTGCGTTCGGGATGAACTGAAAAGCGTGCCCAACTTTTCACATCGTTGCAAAAATAAATGTCCCAAAATCGCACTAAACGGATATAAATTGCTATAAAACGCTTTAAATTAACTACCTTATGATGTTTTTAACTCCTATAACGAGTGAAAAGATGACCGGAGAAATATAACAGGCTAAACTAACGCTTGGAACAAGTGCGCGCCGGTGTCCTCTTGGCTCATGACGCAGCTCCCAAAGAATGACTAGCTTCAGGGTTTTTTCATTTGTAAGGCCTGTGAACGCGCAATCGACCCCGTTGGAATCGTCATCACGTAAAGGCATCCAGGGGAAGACGTAAGAAGTGTCCGTATAGTCATAGCAACGACAGTGCCCTTTTAAATGACTTCAGAACAGTGGCCAACATTTCTCAAATCTGACTCCATGTCAGGGAAATTGCTGTAGAATGGGCTCTGTTCCACTTAGAGACAAAATTTCAACTCCTATAGAAACTATAGACTGTTTTCTATCCAATAATAATAATAATATGCATATTGTACGATCAAGGATTTTGTGGGAAGCCGTTTAAAAAATTAGCCAAATTAGCATAAGTAGTCTAAACAGCGCCCCCATCCCCAACAGGTTAAGTAACCTTCAGTCTTATGTAACCACACCAAACGTAACATATCATACTAATTTGTGTATTTACGTATTTAAATGTATTATCTTCCGTTTAGTCTATGAGACCAGGCTGAGAGTTAAAAAAATAAATATTTTCTTAGTTACAGTAAGTTTAAAATACTATTTGTGTCCGTCCGTGCGTTTGTCTGGCGGGAACAGTGTCTGCTTAGATCCCGTAAGCAGTCCATGAACTAGAGGTGTTTTGAGGTAAGTGGGTTTCTGACAGATTTTTGGAACGCTCACACTCTCACTGACAGCACAAGAGAAATTACACACACCAGGGAAGGAACAGTGCAGTCCTGGCTTCTCATCCACTCTGTTCTGGTCCAGAGTGTGTGTTTGTGTGTGTGTGCGTACGTGTGTGCATGCATGTGTGTTTGTGTGTCAAGTATGCAAAGGTTTGTGTGTATTCCAAGAGAGTAAGAGAGACAGAGGGGCAGACAGAAAGACAGTGATAGAGAGAAAGGTAGAAAGACAGAAAGAAAAATGAGAGAGATGCAGACAGAGATAGAGAGCCAGCCAGTCAGTCAGACAGACCGAGAGACAGACAGAGTCATCGAGTAGATTTCCAGTGTCAGTAAGCAGCTGGCTGTGTTGGCAGAGTTGGCCCGAGGCTCCTCAATGTCACCTAGTCTCTGTGTATATAACCATATAACCATACACATACTCTCTCTCTCTCTCTCTCTCTCTCTCTCTCTCTCTCTCTCTCTCTCTCTCTCTCTCTCTCTCTCTCTCTCTCTCTCTCTCTCTCTCTCTCTCTCTCTCTCTCTCTCTCTCTCTCTCTCAGGTGCAGATTGTACTATTGTAGATGTTCCTTTTGGCCTCTGGACCTTCCATGTACGTCAACTGTCCCTGTGTGACGCGGAGGTTTGTGATTCTTGACCGGAGATCACAGTTTGCCCTGAAAAAATAGACAAACCTTTGCCGAGATGCCAGAAGAACGATTTTCAGCTTTGACTATCCTGTTGGAAATAAAAAATTATATTCAATAGCGCAGCTTGCCAATACAAGGGATTATATGTGTCTGCTGACTCAATGTTGACCTATCACATCAGCACAGGGGCAGGAAATGCAGGGTTATCTCCATATCCTCTACTTCCTGTTGGAGTTGATCTTTATTGTTCCAACGGGACTTTTGTTTTGTAGCAAGAAGACATTGAAATGCACATTGAAATGACACTCAAAAACAAATAAATAACCAGTGACAGGTGAGCTGGCTGTTCAGAAACCAACTGCTACAGGCAGTGACTGGTCAACAAGCTCTCATAGTCTCATGTCATAATTAGACATTCGTCCATGTTTCTCAAACGTCAAATTTCTAAGTTGTTCTAAACTTCAAATGTCTTAGTGTTTAAGGTTAAGTTTAGGCATTAACAACTGAATTCTTAAGGTCAGGCATGAACTCCAAATGGTTAAGGTAAGGGTTAAGGTTTGAGATAGGCTTAAAACTAAAATATGAAAAGCAACTTTCTATTGCTGGATTTGAAAATGGAACCTTTAGAATCAGAGACAGATACTTCCGTCCACCCGCTATCCCCGTCCACAACTGCCTTGCAAAACTGAAACCGACTTGAACATAACAGCGCTCACTGTTGCCCCCTAGTGGCCGGTTTCCATATCATCTCCCAACGTCCTCGGATATGGATGGACGTCGAATACTGAAATGTATCACGGTTGAACTGGTGGCCTTGCTAACAGCCCCAGGGGAGGTGGACTTTCCCACCTTCACCAGTTTGGCCTCCCCTTCCCCAGCCTAGCCACTAAATAAACTCCCTGGCCTGTCTGGCCTTGTGTGGGATCAATGTGGGTGTGTGTTTGTCTGTGAGAACTTCTCTCTCTCACTCCGATTATTTGTTACAAAATAATGACTCAACAACAGCCCAAAAGCTCATGTAATTCCTCCCATTCCCAATATTTCACTGTGTTATTATCGTACTGCTACAGTGTGTAATTGCTGATGGTCTTGTCATGCTGGCCTCCCTTGAAAAAGAGTCCTTGATATCAATGGGACTCCTTGCTTAAAGACTTTTTTTTTAAATACAGTGCATTCAAACCTCTCTCTCCATCCAATTATTACACCAAAAATTATAAAAACAAGGTGTAATTTCCTAGAATCAGCCACAGAATCTCATCCACATTTGGTACTGTGGAAGAAGTTTGGGCAGTGCGTGTATGTCTTCGTGCATGTGTGCATGGTGATGTGTGTACCTACAGTTGAAGTCGGAAGTTTACATACACTTAGGTTGAAGTCATTAAAACTCGTTTTTCAACCACCCCAAAAATGTATTGTTAACAAACTATAGTTTTGGCAAGTTGGTTAGGACATCTACTTTGTGCATGACACAAGTCATTTTTCCAACAATTGTTTACAGACAGATTATTTCACTTGTAATTCATTGTATCACAATTCCATTGGGTCAGAAGTTTACATACACTAAGTTGACTGTGCTTTAAAACAGCTTGGAAAATTCCAGAAAATTATGTCATGGCTTTAGAAGCTTCTGATAGGCTAATTGATATAATTTGAGTCAATTGGAGGTGTCTGTGGATGTATTTCAAGGCTTACCTTCAAACTCAGTGCCTCTTTGCTTGACATCATGGGAAACTCAAAATAAATCAGCCAAGACCTCAGAAAAAAAGAGTGGACCTCCACAAGCCTGGTTCATCTTTGGGAGCCATTTCCAAACACCTGAATGTACCACGTTCATCTGTACAAACAATATAACACACGTATAAACACCATGGGACCACACAGCTGTCATACCGCTCAGGAAGGAGACACAATCTGTCTCCTAGAGATGAACGTACTTTGGGGCGAAAAGTGCAAATCAATCCCAGAACAACAGCAAAGGACCATGTGTAGATGATGGAGGAAACAGGTACAAAAGTATCTATGTCCACAGTAAAACGAGTCCTATATCGACATAACCTGAAAGGCCGCTCAGCAAGGAAGACGCCATTGCTCCAAAACCGCCATAAAAAAGCCAGACTATGGTTTGCAACTGCACATGGGGACAAATATAGTACTTTTTAGAGAAATGTCCTCTGGTCTGATGAAACAAAAATACAACTGTTTGGCCATAATGACCATCGTTATGTTTGGAGGAAAAAGGGGGAGGCTTGCAAGCCGAGGATCACCATCCCAAACGTGAAGCACGGGGGTGGCAGCATCATGTTGTGGGGGTGTTTTGCTGCAGGAGGGACTGGTGCACATCACAAAATAGATGGCATCATGATGCAGGAAAATTCTTTCATTAAGAACTAATGGATCTATCATTTCCTATACAACATGTATTTTTTTGTTATGTTTATGAATAGCTATTTGGTCAGAATGTGTGTGTCAGAAAAAGTGTCAGAAAAATATCGTTGCTGTTTAGACGTTGTGGAAAAAGTAGCTAAGATAGCAACATGTATAACCACTGATTTCAGCTCTAAATATGCACATTTTCGAATAAACATAAGTGTATGTATAACCTGATGTTAAAAGACTGTCATCTGATAAAGAATATCAAGGTTAGTCAAAAATTATATATCTTTTACTGGTTTGTTACGATCGCTAACTTTTACTGCTGGGAAATGGCTTGTCTTTCTGGCTATTGTGGTAAGCTAATATAACGCTATATTGTGTTTTCGCTGTAAAACACTTAATAAATCGGAAACATTGGCTGGAATCACAAGATGCCTGTCTTTCATTTGCTGTACACTATGTATTTTTCAGAAATGTTTTATGATGAGTAATTAGGTATTTGACGTTGGTGTCTGTAATTATTCTGTCTGCTGTCGGTGCAATTTCTGATTGTAGCTGCAATGTAAACTATGATTTATACCTGAAATATGCACATTTTTCGAACAAAACATACATTTATTGTATAACATGTTATAAGACTGTCATCTGATTAAGTTGTTTGTTGGTTAGTTTGGTTGGTTCTTGGTTAGTTAGGTTGGCTTTGTGCATGCTACCTGTGCTGTGAAAAATGTCTGTCCTTTTTTTGTATTTGGTGGTGAGCTAACATAAATATATGTGCTGTTTTCACTGTAAAACATTTTAAAAATCGGACATGTTGGCTGGATTCACAAGATGTGTACCTTTCATTTGCTGTATTGGACTTGTTAATGTGTGAAAGTTAAATATTAACTTCTTATGGCTGCAGGGGGCGTATTGAGTAGCCAGATTATATGTGCCCATTTCAAACGGCGTCGTACTCAATTCTTGCTCGTACAATATGCATATTATTATTACAATTGGATAGAAAACACTCTCTAGTTTCTAAAAACGTTTGAATTATTTCTCTGAGTGAAACAGAAATCCTTCTGCAGCACTTTTCCTGACCAGGAAGTGAAATGTCAGAAATCTATGCTCTGTTCAACCTCATACCTATACATGGGCATGTGACGTAAGAGTCTACAAACACTTCCTACGCCTTCCCCTGGTTGTCAAGATGCGGTGAGAGAAATTTCGTGTCTATCTTGGTCAGAGGTGGAATAACAGGTCTTTGTTTGACGTGATCGTCCAGTTCCTGTTTCTGGAGCGCGCGAAAGAGGACACGGAAATGGCTTCTGTTTAGCTGTGGTTATGAAAGACGAACATCTCCGTCTTAGATTTGATTTGATACATGTCACCATATCATCGTAACGTATGTTTTTTTTCAATATAGTTTAATCAGATTATTGAAACTTTTTCGGGAGTTTTGCCGTGTTCCGTTTTCTAACTTTGTTGACTTTGGAGTAATCCGTGTCACTTGGCAAGTGCCCATGCTATATGAAGAGGGATATTTGCCGTTCCAGATCAAAACAACGACTATTCTGGACAAAGGACACCTTATCCAACATTCTGACGGAAGACCACCAAAAGTAAGAAACATTTTATGATGCTATTTCTAATATCTGTCGTGCATGTTGACTGGTCGTGGGCGCCCAAGTTTTTCTGGCTATTGTGGCTATGCTAATATCACGCTACATTTTGTTTGCGCTGTTAAACATTTAATAAATCGGAAATATTGTCTAGAATCACAAGATGCCTGTCTTTCAATTGCTGTACACTATGTATTTTTCAGAAATGTTTTATGATGAGTAATTAGGTATTTGACGTTGGTGTCTGTAAATATTATGGCTGCTTTCGGTGCAATTTCTGATTGTAGCTGAAATGTAAACTATGAATTATACCTGAAATATGCAAATTTTTTGAAAAAAACATATGCTATTACAATCAATATGTTATCAGACTGTCATCTGATGAGGTTGTTTCTTGGTTAGTGGCTATTTTTATCTTTATTTGGCCGAATTTGTGATAGCTACTGATGGAGTCATAAACTGATGGAGTAAGAATATTGGTGTCTTTTGCTAACGTGATTAGCTAATAGATTTACATATTGTGTCTTCCCTGTAAAACAATTTAAAAATCGGACATGTTGGCTTGATTCACAAGATGTGCACCTTTCATCTGGTGTCTTGGACTTGTTAATGTGTGAAAGTTAAATATTTAAAAAAAATGTCTTTTGAATTTCGCACCCTGCACTTGAGCTGGATGTTGTCATAAGTGTACCGGTGTCGGGCTGCACCCCTAACAGGTTAAAAAAATATATATTTTGAATTTCGCGCCCTGCACTTGAGCTGGCTGTTGTCATAAGTGTACCGACGTCGGGCTTGCAGCCATAAGAAGTTAAGCCATGTTTCAGTCAGGCCAATCACATCAAGATTATGATCAGTGATTAGTTCATTGACTATGATTGCCTTTGAAGTGAGGGATCTAACATTAAGTAACCCTATTTTGAGATGTGAGGTATCACGATCTCTTTCAATAATGGCAGGAATGGAGGAGGTCTTTATCCTAATAAGATTGCTAAGGCGAACACTGCCATGTTTAGTTTTGCCCAGCCTAGGTCGAGGCACAGACACAGTCTCAATGGGTATGGCTGAGCTGACTATACTGACTGTGCTATTGGCAGACTCCACTAAGCTGGCAGGTTGGCTAACAGCCTGCTGCCTGGCCTGCACCCTATTTCATTGTGGGGCTAGAGGAGTTAGAGCCCTATCTATGTTGGTAGATAAGATGAGAGCACCCCTCCAGCTAGGATGGAGTCCGTCACTCCTCAGCAGGTCAGGCTTGGTCCTGTTTGTGGGTGAGTCCCAGAAAGAGGGCCAATTATCTACAAATTCTATCTTTTGGGAGGAGCAGAAAACAGTTTTCAACCAGCGATTGAGTGCTGAGACTCTGCTGTAGAGCTCGTCACTCCCCCTAACTGGGAGGGGGCCAGAGACAATTACTCGATGCCGACACATCTTTCTAGCTGATTTACACGCTGAAGCTATGTTGCACTTGGTGACCTCTGACTGTTTCATCCTAACATTGTTGGTGCCGACGTGGATAACAATATCTCTATACTCTCTACACTCGCCAGATTTAGCTTTAGCCAGCACCATCTTTAGATTAGCCTTAACGTCGGTAGCCCTGCCCCCTGGTAAACAGTGTATGATCGCTGGGTGATTCGTTTTAAGTCTAATACTGCGGGTAATGGAGTCGCCAATGACTAAGGTTTTCAATTTGTCAGAGCTAATGGTGGGAGCCTTCGGCGTCTCAGACCCCGTAACGGGAGGAGTAGAGACAAGAGAAGACTCAGACTCAGACTCCGACTCGCTACATAATGGGGAAAACCGGTTGAAAGTTTCTGTCGGCTGAATGAGCGACACCGGTTGAGCATTCCAACAGCATTTCCCTCCAGAAGCCATGAGAAAGTTGTCCGGCTTCGGGGACTGTGCGGGGGGATTTATACTAACGTTACTATCTGTACTTACTGGTGGCACAGACGCTGTTTCTTCCTTTCCTACACTGAAATTACCCTTGCCTAACGATTGCGTCTGAAGCTGGGCTTGTAGCACAGCTATTCTCACCGTAAGGCGATCGTTCTCCTGTATATTATGAGTACAGCGACTGCAATTAGAAGACATCATGTTAATGTTACTACTTAGCTTCGGCTGTTGAAGGTGTTGACGAACCATGTCCAGATAAAGCGTCCGGAGTGAAAAAGTTGAATGAGGGAAAAAAGTTGCGATGGAAAAACTAAAAATATAAACGGTAATTAAAAACAAAAACAAAACAAAAAACGTAAAGTTGGCAGCTAGCAAAGTAAAGTAAAGTTGGCAGCAAAACGCACAGCAACACGTCTGCAGATTCTTGACTCTTGGTTGACAGTGTTGGGGATGGGTAATGTATTGATGCTACAGTGCCAAATAAACACAAATGTATTTATATTTGTCTTTGTTCCTTCTTTTTGATTTTTTTGAGTATTATTTTTGTATATTTTGTTTATATTACATATATATTATTTATATCGTTTTAAATGTTATGATTATTTATTTGTGTTGTTCCAAATGCGCTGAAGGGTGGGGGTTCGCCAGGGAGCCATACAAGCTAGAACCGTCACTGGTGGACAGGGATGGTGTGTTACGGCATTCCTCCTCCTCTTCAACCGAAAAGGAGGAATAGTGATTGAACCAATGCGCAGCGGGTTGTGATGACATAATTTAATCAAGACACGACAAAAACAACGAAGACAGAAAACGAACTATACTTGAATTAACCTGTTGAGGCTAGGGGGTGCTGTTGTCACTATTTATGGAAATCGTGTAATTTTTTAAATGGCTTCCTACTAAATTCTTGATCGTACAATATGCATATTATTATTATTATTGGATAGAAAACAGTCTCTAGTTTCTATAGCCGTTGAAATTTTGTCTCTGAGTGGAACAGAACTCATTCTACAGCAATTTCCCTGACATGGAGTCAGATTTCACACATTTTGGCCCCTGATCTGGAGTCAGTTAAAAGGCCACTGTTATTGCTATGAGTATATAGACACTGCTTACGTCTTCCCCTGGATGCCTTTACGTGATGACGATTTGAATGGTATCAATTGCGCAATCACAGCCCCTATAAAACAAAAACACGTGTAGGTAGGAACTCTTTTCCAGATGCGTCAGGCGCGCGGTGGACACCGACCCTGCTCTTTTTCCAAGCATTAGTGTAGCCAGTTATATTTCTCCGGTCATGTTTCTACTCGTTATAGGAGTTAAAAACATCATAAGGTAGTTAATTTAAAGCGTTTTATAGCAATTTATATCCGATTAGTGCGATTTTGGGACATTTATTTCTGAGACACTGTGAATCTCTGGGCACGGTTCCAGTTCATGCCGAACGCAATGGGCATTTCTACATGGCAAGAGGACAGCTTTCGACCAAAAGACGATTAGACCCAAGAAAGGATTCTTTGCCCAAGATTCTGATGGAAGAACAGCTCAAAGTAGGAACAATTTATTATGATAAATCGTGTTTCTGTCGAGAAATGTTAATCGCTTATGACGCCATCTTGCTAGACGTAGCTTCGCTTGGCGCAAACTGTATTGAAAAGTAAGGATAATTAAAAAAATGTAAATCGGCGATTGTATTAAGAATTAAATTGTCTATCAATCGCTGTCCACCCTATATTTTTTAGTCACGTTTATGAGTATTTATGTATACGACTAGATCACTGTCTAATATGGCGCACGACATTGTCTGACCAGCTGGGCAACTTTTGTCATTGTCTAACCATGATTTTGGTGGCTAAATATGCACATTTTCGAACAAACTGTATATGTATGTTGTAATGTGATGTTACAGGAGTGTCATCTGAAGAATTCTGAGAAGGTTAGTGAAAAAATTAATATATTTTGGCGATGTTTACGTTATCGCTCTCTTTGGCTAGAATCAATGCTCTGGTAACGTTTGCATATGTGGTATGCTAATATAACGATTTATTGTGTTTTCGCTGTAAGACACTTAGAAAATCTGAAATATTGTCTGTATTCACAGGATCTGTGTCTTTCGATTAGTGTATGCTGTGTATTTTTACGAAATGTTTGATGATTAGTAATTGGGTAAACACGTTGCTCTATATATTTATTCTAGTCCATTTGTGACGGTGGGTGCAATTGTAAACTATGACATCTACCTGAAATATGCACATTTTTCTAACAAAACCTATCCTATACCATAAATATGTTATCAGACTGTCATCTGATGAGTTTTTTTCTTGGTTAGTGGCTATCAATATCTTAGTGTAGCCGAATTGGTGATAGCTACTGGTGTTGGTGGACAAATAAAAGATGGTGTCTTATGCTAATGAGTTTAGCTAATAGATTTATATCTTTACATATTGTGTCTTCCCTGTAAAACATTTTAAAAATCGGACATGTTGGCTGGATTCACACGATCTGTGTCTTTCATTAGCTGTATTGGACTTTAATGTGTGAAAGTTAAATATTTAAAAAAATATATTTTTTTGAATTTCGCGGCTCTGCCTTTTCAGTGGAATGTGGGGGGGGGGGGGGGTGCCGCAGTCCTAGACAGGTTAACTAACAAAATAACAAAACGATGAAGACTGACCTGA
The DNA here is from genome assembly GCF_029448725.1 of Salvelinus fontinalis. Taxonomy (NCBI): domain Eukaryota; kingdom Metazoa; phylum Chordata; class Actinopteri; order Salmoniformes; family Salmonidae; genus Salvelinus; species Salvelinus fontinalis. Next base: position 36,907,478 of record NC_074672.1, on the reverse strand, counting down.
ACCATACGAACTTACATAAAACACGAAGAACGCATGAACAGGGAAAAATAGACTACACAAAAAGAACGATGTACAAAACAAACCGAACAGTCCCGTATGGTGCGACAAACACTGACACAGGAGACAACCACCCACAACGAACACTGTGAAACAACCTACCTAAATATGACTCTCAATTAGAGGAACGCCAAACACCTGCCTCTAATTGAGAGCCATACCAGGCAACCCTAAACCAACATAGAAACAGACAACATAGAATGCCCACCCAAACTCACGTCCTGACCAACTAACACATACAACAAACTAACAGAAATAGGTCAGGAACGTAACATGGTGGATAAGCATCTGCTTGTGGTGCAAAAGGTTGCATGTTTGAACCCATCTGTAGAAAGTTTTTCTTTATATTGTTTTAAGCCTATCCCAAACCTTAACCCTTACTTTAACCATTCAGAGTTAATGCCTAACCTTAAGAAATCTGAATTACTGCCTAAACACTATGAAATTTGTAGTTTGGCACAACTTTGAAATGTTATGTTTGAGAATGTCACGAATCCCGCCGAAGGTGGTTCCTGTTCCTGTTCGGGCGGCGCTCGGTCGCCGGTCTACTAGCTGCCACCGATCCCCTTTTCTGGTTCAGATAGTTTTGTCCGATTTGTTACACCTGTTTCTTGTTTGGGTTTTGATTTGGGATATTTAAACCAGGTATGCCCGCCTGCTTTTGTGCGAGCTTGATTTTCTGTTCATGTGTGTGTGTGTATTCTCGTGGACTATTTTCTCCGGACTGTTTGGTCCTGCTTTTGGGCTGGTTTAAGTGATGCACCTTAGTGTTTGGCATTACCGTTACTTGTTGTTCTGGATTAAAAGATCACGATTGAACTACCTCTGCTCTCTGCGCCTGACTCCTCCACCCACTACTCCTAGAAGCCATGACAGAAGCCCGCACCAGACTTATGGAGTCAGCAGGAGCAGCGACCACCCCTCTTCCATCAATGGAGGAGTGCGTCCTCCATCATACGGCCATCCTCCATCGGATCGGTTCGGCAAAGGACCAAATGATGGAGAGAATGGAGAGAGGAGTGGTCTCCCGACGTCACCCCCAGCTCCTCCAATGACGATGCAACCCACTCCTCCTCCGGCGGCGTCCGGTCCCCCCGAGGGAGTACGATGGAGCGGCGGCTGGGTGCCAGGGGTTTTTGCTCCAGCTCGAGCTATACCTGGCTACCGTTCGTCCGACTACCTCGGGTGAAGAGAGTGTGAGCCTTCTCGTCTCCTGCCTGACGGGTAGAGCCCTGTAATGGGCCAACGCAGTCTGGAACGGCCCAGACTCGGCTCGGGACCACTACCCGGAGTTCACCCGCCGTTTTCGGGCCGTGTTCGACCACCCTCCAGAGGGCTGAGTGGCGGGTGAACGACTGTTTCACCTCAGAGGAGCGCGCAGGACTTCTCGTTGGAGTTCCGGACCTTGGCCGCTGATGTGGGGTGGAATGACAGGGCCCTAATGGACCACTACCGGTGCAGCCTCCGGGGGGACGTCCGCAGGGAGCTAGCTTGTCGGGATACCACAATATCCCTCGAAGAACTCATAGACTTGTCGATCCGGTTGGACAACATGCTAGCTGTCCACGGGCGTTCGGAAGGGGTCCTGTCAGTTCCACCTCCCAGCCCTCCTGCTCCAACTCCAATGTAGTTAGGGGGGGCTGCATTGAGGGGGACCGGAGGAGGAGGCTCCTCCTGCACCCGCTGTGGTCGGAGAGGACCCACTTCCGATCGGTGCTGGAGGAGCTCGTCTGGGAGTCGAGATGGCAGGCGGAACACTTCTCGGTCACCCCAGGTGAGTCAGCACCAAACTCACCCAGAGCTACCTGTTGGTCACCTGTTTTTATTAACTTCTTTCCCTGCGTTTTCTCCCTCTCTCCAGCATAAGGCGCTAGTCGATTCAGGTGCAGCTGGGAGTTTTATGGATCGCGGACTCGTCCGTAGGTTGGGGATTCCGTTGGTGCCGATAGATCCGCCCTTCCCCGTGCACTCCTTAGATAGCCCCGACCATTAGGGTCAGGGCTGGTCGGGGAGGCCACGGTTTCACTGGACATGGTAACGCAGGGGGATCATAGGGAGCGGATCAGTTTCTTCCTTATCGATTCACCTGCGTTTCCAGTGGTGCTGGGGGTTCCCTGGCTGGCCAGTCACAATCCCCCAATTTCCTGGAAACAGGGGGCTCTCCAGGGGTGGTCAGAAGAGTGTTCAGGTAGGTGTATGGGAGTTTCCATCTGTGCCACGTTGGTGGAGAGTCCAGACCAGGTTTCCACTGTGCCAATTCCCTCAGAATATGCCGATTTGGCTATCGCTTTTTGTAAGAAAAGGGCGACCAAATTACCACCCCATCGACGGGGGGATTGCGTGATAAACTTCCAGGAGAACGCTGCACTTCCCAGGAGTCACGTGTACCCATTGTCACAGGAGGAGACGTTGGCTATGGAGACATATGTCACGGAATCTCTGAGACAGGGGTACATTCAGCCCTCCATGTCAGCCGTCTCCTCAAGTTTATTTTTTTGTGAAAAAAAGGAGGGAGGTCTGCATCCGTGCATTGATTATCGAGGTCTCAATTCTATCACAGTGGGGTTTAGTTATCCGCTACCTCTCATCGCTACAGCGGTGGAATCAATCCACGGAGCGCGTTTTTTCACGAAACTGGAATTCAAGAGCGCGTATAATCTGGTGCGTATTCGGGAGGGAGATGAGTGGAACACAGCGTTTAGTACCACATCTGGCCACTATGAGTACCTCGTCATGCAGTATGGGTTAAAGAATGCTCCAGTCGTCTTTCAATCCTTTGTAGATGAGATTCTCAGGGACCTGCACGGGCAGGGTGTGGTGGTGTATATTGATGACATCCTGATCTATTCCGCCACACGCGCCGCGCATGTCTCCCTGATGCGCAAGGTACTTGGGCGACTGCTGGAGCATGACCTATACGTCAAGGCTGAGAAATGTGTGTTCTCCAAATGAGCCGTTTCCTTCCTGGGTTATCGCATTTCCACCTCGGGGGTGGTGATGGAGTGTGACCGCGTTAACGCCGTGCGTAATTGGCCGACTCCGACCACGGTAAAGGAGGTGCAGCGGTTTTTAGGGTTTGCCAATTACTACCAGAGGTTTATCCGGGGTTTTGGCCAGGTGGCAGCTCCTATTACCTCACTGCTGAAGGGGGTGCCGGTGTGTTTACGGTGGTCGGTCGATGCGGACGGAGCTTTCAACCGGTTGAAGGCGCTGTTTACTGACGCTCCCGTGTTGGCGCATCCGGACCCCTCTTTGGCGTTCATAGTGGAGGTGGACGCGTCCGAGGCTGGGGTCGGAGCCGTGCTATCACAACGCTCGGGCACGCCACTGAAGCTCCTCCCCTGCGCTTTCTTTTCGAGGAAGCTAGGTCCGGCGGAGCGCAACTATGATGTGGGGTACCGGGAGTTGTTGGCTGTGGTGAAAGCCCTGAAGGTGTGGAGACACTGGCTTGAGGGGGCTAAGCACCCTTTCCTCATCTGGACTAACCACCGCAATCTGTGTGTTATAGATTACAACTCCTCTCTTACTGTTGTATTAACCCCTCGTTTCATGTGTCTCTCCTCAGGCCGGAGGTAGCTGGTCCCCTACAAGAAGGTGAGGTCCCCGGCGTACACAGTACGAGCTGTTCTGGACTCGAGACGCCGGGTGAGGGGCCTGCAGTACCTCGTGGACTGGGAGGGGTGCGGTCCAGAGGAGAGGTGCTGGGTACCGGTGGGGGACATTTTGGATCCATCACTACTAAGGGATTTCCATCGCCTCCATCCGGATCGCCCTGCGCCTTGCCCTCCGGGTCGCCCTCGAGGCCGAGGTCGGCGCGCGTCAGGAGGGCGGTACTGTCACGAATCCCGCCGAAGGTGGTTCCTCTTCCTGTTCGGGCGGCGCTCGGCGGTCGTCGTCACCGGTCTACTAGCTGCCACCGATCCCCTTTTCTGGTTCAGTTAGTTTTGTCTGATTTGTTACACCTGTTTCTTGTTTGGGTTTTGATTTGGGATATTTAAACCAGGTATGCCCGCCTGCTTTTGTGCGGGCTTGTTTTTCTGTTCATGTGTGTGTGTGTATTCTCGTGGACTATTTTCTCCGGACTGTTTGGTCCTGCTTTTGGGCTGGTTTAAGTGATGCGCCTTAGTGTTTGCCGTTACCGTTACTTGTTGTTTTGGATTAAAAGATCACGATTGAACTACCTCTGCTCTCTGCGCTTGACTCCTCCACCCACTACTCCTAGAAGCCATGACAGAGAAACATGGATGATGTCTAATTCTGACATGAGCTTATTGGTCTACACACCACAGACATGCCCACATGCACACACACACACACATCTCATGTTTGTTTGCTGTTGTATTTGTGCTTTTGCCTGTGTGTTCTGTCAGTGTTGTCCATTTTGTCTTACATTCTTTTGCTAGTTCTTTTTATTCCAGCCCAGTCCCCACAGGAGGCCTTTTGCCTCATCCCAAGCCATCAATGTAAATAAGAATTTGTTCTTAATTGACTTGCCTGTTAAATAAAAGTTCAATAAAACACATTTGGGATCTGGTTGGCATCAGATTGAACCAGCAAGACCACAATGAGACATCAGACAGACAGGAGAATTTGCTCTCTATCATACTCACACACTCTCTCAGTATTGGATAGGAAACAGCAGTTAACTCAAATGCTTATGTACAGTATAGTATTTCGCTGTAGTCCCTAGTTGATAGTGTTGTTTATATGTTATTACCCCAACAGCCTTAATCACTGGGGAAATTGGTTGGTAAACATTACACATCATGCCTGGAGTGTGTATTTGAGTGTGTGTATTTGAGTGTGTTTGTGTGTGTTTGTATATGTCTTAGCGTATTCCAACACAGCGAGAGGATGCCCAGGTCTACACTGTCTCATGAGGATTATGGGTAATTTCACAGCATTTGTTTTAATTTTCTCTGTGCATCTTTTTGTGTGTATGTGTGTGCGTATGTGTGTGTGTGTGTGTGTGTATGTACGTGTGTGTGCATGTGCATGTGTGTGTGTGTGTGTGTGTGTGTGTGTGTGTGTGTGTGTGTGTGTGTGTGTGTGTGTGTGTGTGTGTGTGTGTGTGTGTGCCTCAAATCATACAGTTGTTAAAACCAACATCAGTGATATATTCACAGCTTCAGTGCAAATATATCTGTTGAAATATATGTTTAAAAATGCCCAGATGCTCTATTAGTTTAGAAACGGAGTGAGAAGAAACTAGCTAATATATGCATGGAATTGATCATTGACAACATTGACAAAGAGAAAAGCCATATAATGTACAAACCTAAAGTGACTGAAAGCTTAAAATATGATAACGTAACTGCACTAAGGACAAATTCCTGTGTTGCACAGACTGAGCAATGTTGAGCAGGCTCTCTGTCGGCCCGTTTGGAGCGAGCCAATCAGGCGTGAGGGATGTGAACAGGAACTGACATCAAAGGACTGACACTTCCACCATTTACTAGCATGGCCTATTTCCATGAAAACACACACACACACACACACACACACACACACACACACACACACACACACACACACACACACACACACACACACACACACACACACACACACACACACACTCTCTTTCATGCACACATGCACACACATACACACAGAAACATATACACATGCAAACACAGATGCTCAAACATGCAAACATGGACACATGCTTGAATGCATGAACACGTACAGTGACCTACAGTATGCACATACAGTTGAAGTCTTAAGTTTACATACACCTTAGCCAAATACATTTAAACTCAGTTTTCACAATTCCGGACATTTAATCTTAGAAAAAATTTACTGTTTTAGGTAAGTTAGGATCACCACTTAACTTCTTGATGCTGGGGGTCAGATATATATATATTTTTAAATAACGTTCCCAAGATAAATTGACTATTTCTCAGGTCCAGATCGTAGAATATGCATATAATTTACAGATTAGGATTTAAAACACTCCAAAGTTTCCAAAACTGTCAAAATATTGTCTGTGAGTATAACAAAACTGATTTGCAGGCGAAAACCTGAGGAAATCTAACCCGGAAGTGATAATTATTATTTTATATCTGTGTTTCATTGCCCGTCTTTCTTCCATTTAAAGGGGTATCAACCAGATTCCTTTTCCAATTGCTTCCTCAGGCTGTGACCAGGCTTTAGACATAGTTTCAGGCTTTTATTTTGAAAAATGAGCGAGATTTTTCAAAACTAGTCAGGTGTCCTTTGATTAGTTCCTGCGTGCGACAGGGGTAGCTCTCCATTTTCTTTCTCTCTTTTATTGAATAGGTTACGGTCCGGTTGAAATATTATCGATTATGTCTGTTAACCTGTTGAGGATGGGGGCGCTGTTGAGACTATTTATGCTAATTGGGTAATTTTTGAAACGGCTTCCCACAAAATCCTTGATCGTACAATATGCATATTATTATTATTATTGGATAGAAAACAGTCTATAGTTTCTATAGGAGTTGAAATTTTGTCTCTAAGTGGAACAGAGCCCATTCTACAGCAATTTCCCTGACATGGATTCAGATTTCAGAAATGTTGGCCACTGTTCTGAAGTCAGTTAAAAGGGCACTGTTATTGCTATGACTGTACGGACACTTCTTACGTCTTCCCCTGGATGCCTTTACGTGATGACGATTCCAATGGGGTCGATTGCGCGTTCACAGGCCCTATAAATCAAAAAACCCTGTAGCTAGCAAGTCTTTTCTTGGTGCGTCACGCGCGTGGAGGACACCGACCCTCTCCTGTTCCAAGCGTTAGTTTAGCCTGTTATATTTCTCCGGTCATCTTTTCACTCGTTATAGGAGTTAAAAACATCATAAGGTAGTTAATTTAAAGCGTTTTATAGCAATTTATATCCGTTTAGTGCGATTTTGGGACATTTATTTCTTTAACGCTGTGAATAGCTGGGCACGCTTTCAGTTCATCCCGAACGCAGTTGGCATTTCCACATGGCAAGAGGACAGCTTTCCACCAAAAGACGATTACTCCCAAGAAAGGATCCTTTGCCCAAGATACTGATGGAAGAACAGCTCAAGGTAGGACATTTTTATTATGATAAATCGTGTTTCTGTCGAAACATTTTAGTGGCTTAGGACGCCATGTTTTTTGACGTAGCTTCGCTTGGCGCAAACTGTATTGAAAAGTAAGGATAAATTAAAAAATGTAATTCCGCAATTGTATTAAGAATTAAATTGTCTATCAATCCCTGTCCACCCTATATTTTTTAGTCACGTTTATGAGTATTTATGTATAAGAGTAGATCACTGTCTAAGTGGCGCAAGGACATTTTCTGACCAGCTTGTCTACATTTCACATTGTCTAACCATGATTTTGGTGGCTAAATATAAACATTTGCGATCAAACTCTATATGGATTGTGTAATATGATGTTACAGGAGTGTCATCGGAAGAATTCTGAGAAGGTTAGTGAAAAAATTAATATCTTTTGGCGATGTTGACTTTTATCGCTCACTTTGGCTAGAATCAATGCTGGGCTGCTATGTGCTATGTGCTATGCTAATATAACGATTTATTGTGTTTTCGCTGTAAGACACTTAGAAAATCTGAAATATTGTCTGTATTCACAGGATCTGTGTCTTTCGATTCGTGTATGCTGTGTATTTTTACGAAATGTTTGATGATTAGTAAGTAGGTAAACACGTTGCTCTAAGTAGTTTTTCTATTCCATTTGTGACGGTGGGTGCAATTGTAACCTATGCCATCTACCTGAAATATGCACTTTTTTCTAACAAAACCTATCCCATACCATAAATATGTTATCAGACTGTCATCTAATGAGTTTTTTTGTTGGTTAGGGGCTATAAATATCTTAGTTTAGCCGAATTGGTGATGGCTACTGGTGTTGGTGGACAAATAAAAGATGGTGGATTATGCTAATGTGTTTTTAGGTAATAGATGTACATCTTTACATATTGTGTCTTCCCTGTAAAACATTTTAAAAATCGGACATGTTGACTGGATTCACAAGATCTGTGTCTTTCATTAGCTGTATTGGACTTTAATGTGTGAAAGTTAAATATTTTAAAAAAATATTTTTTTTGAATTTCGCGGCACTGGTTTTTCAGTGGGGGGGGGGGGGGGGGGTGTGCCGCTAGCGCCACGCTGATCCTAGACAGGTTAAAAACAACCTGAGGATTGATTATAAAAAACAGTTGACATGTTTCTACGAACATTACGGATACTTTTTGGAATTTTCGTCGAACGGAACGAGGCTGTGATTTTCTGAACATAACGCGCAACCCAAATGGCGTTTTTTTGAACAAAAATAACATTTAATGTGTAGCTGGGAGTCTCGTGAGTGCAAACATCCAACGATTATCAGAGGTAAGCGATTCAGTTTATTGCTTTTCTGACTTTCGTGACCATGCTAATTTGGGGCTAGCTGTTCTAGCATTGATTGATACACTCACAAAAGCTTGGATTGCTTTCGCAGTAAAGCATATTTTCAAAATCTGACACGATAGGTGGATTAACAACAAGCTAAGCTGTGTTTTGGTATATTTCACTTGTGATTTCATGATTATAAATATTTTTAGTAATATTTGGCGCCCTGCAATTCAGGGGTTGTTTATGAAAATGATCCCGCTAAAGGGATCCGTAGCACAGAGAGGTTAACTTCTACTTCATCACAATCCCGGATCCGGGAGCACCCCCATCAGTAAAAAAGCTGACTAGCATAGCCTAGCATAGCGTCACAAGTAAATACTAGCATCTAAATATCATTAAATCATAAGTCAAAGACACCAGATGAAAGATACACATCTTGTGAATCCAGCCATCATTTCTGATTTTTGAAATGTTTTACAGGGAAGACACAATATGTAAATCTATTAGCTAACCACGATAGCAAAAGACACAACTTTTTTTTCTCCACCATTTTTTTCCTGTATAGGTAGCTATCACAATTTCGACCAAATAAAGATATAAATAGCCACTAACAAAGAAACAACTTCACCCGATGACAGTCTGATAACATATTTATTGTATAGCATATGTTTTGTTAGAAAAATGTGCATATTTCAGGTATAAATCATAGTTTACCATTGCAGCCACCATCACAACTCTCACCAAAGCAACTAGAATAACGACAGAGACCAACGCGAATTACCTAAATACTCATCATAAAACATTTATGAAAAATACACAGCATACAGCAAATGAAAGACAAAGATCTTTTTTAAGTGTTTTACAGCGAAAACACAATATAGCATTATATTAGCTTACTACAATAGCCAACCACACAACAGCATTGATTCAAGCCAACAATAGCGATAACGAATAAACCAGCAAAAGATATACATTTTTTCACTAACCTTCTCAAACTTATTCAGATGACAGTCCTATAACATCATATTACACAATACATATAGAGTTTGTTCGAAAGTGTGCATATTTAATGGCACAAATCGTGGTTATACAATGAGAATAGTAGCCAAGCTGCCAACAATATGTCGGGAGAAATCTTGGGAGAGTCACCTAATTTAATCAGTAACTAAATTTAAACTTGACAAAAAAATACAGGTTGGACAGCAAATGAAAGATACATTAGTTCTTAATGCAATCGCTGTGTTCGATTTTTAAAATTAACGTTACTACGACATACAGCGTGCGTTAAAGCGAGACCGCACCGAAATTAATGGCGGAATATGAGTGTTACATTTTTCAACAGAACAATGAATTAACATCATAAATAGTTCTTACTTTTTGATGAGCTCCCATCAGAATCTTGGGCAAGTTGTCCTTTTTCCAAAAGAATCGTTGCTCGGTTGTAGATTGTCGTCTTCAACTTTGGAATTAGCAGTAAACATTAGCCATGTGGGCCAGACGTGCCCAACTCACTAGAACGCAGCACAAATAAATACCCGAAAATCGCAATATACTGATATAAACTAATATAACTCGGTTTAAGCCTGATGAATTTACTGTGTTAAATGAGGCCTCACCTCCTGGTTACACTAGTGACCATATCCCCCGTGCATCCCGCAAAGGCGGAGGTGTTGCTAACATTTACGATAGCAAATTTCAATTTACAAAAAAAAATTGAGTTTTCGTCTTTTGAGCTTCTAGTCATGAAATCTATGCAGCCTACTCAATCACTTTTTATAGCTACTGTTTACAGGCCTCCTGGGCCATATACAGCGTTCCTCTCTGAGTTTCCTGAATTCCTATCAGACCTTGTAGTCATAGCAGATCATATTCTAATTTTTGGTGATTTTAATATTCACATGGAGAAGTCCACAGACCCACTCCAAAAGTCTTTCGGAGCCATCATCGACTCAGTGGGTTTTGTCCAACATGTCTCTGGACCTACTCACTGCCACAGTCATACTCTGGACCTAGTTTTGTCCCATGGAATAAATGTTGTAGATCTTAATGTTTTTCCACATAATCCTGGACTATCGGACCACCATTTTATTACGTTTGCAATCGCAACAAATAATCTGCTCAGACCCCAACCAAGGAGCATCAAAAGTCGTGCTATAAATTCTCAGACAACACAAAAATTCCTTGATGCCCTTCCAGACTCCTTCTGCCTACCCAAGGACGTCAGAGGACAAAAAACAGTTAACCACTTAACTGAGGAACTCAATTTAACCTTGCGCAATACCCTAGATGCAGTTGCACCCCTAAAAACAAAAAACATTTGTCATAAGAAACTAGCTCCCTGGTATACAGAAAATACCCGAGCTTTGAAGCAAGCTTCCAGGAAATTGGAACGGAAATGGCGCCACACCAAACTGGAAGTCTTCCGACTAGCTTGGAAAGACAGTACCGTGCAGTACCGAAGAGCCCTCACTGCTGCTCGATCATCCTACTTTTCCAACTTAATCGAGGAAAATAAGAACAATCCCAAATTTCTTTTTGATACTGTTGCAAAGCTAACTAAAAAGCAGCATTCCCCAAGAGAGGATGGCTTTCACTTCAGCAGTAATAAATTCATGAACTTCTTTGAGGAAAAGATCATGACCATTAGAAAGCAAATTACGGACTCCTCTTTGAATCTGCGTATTCCTCCAGGGCTTAGCTGTCCTGGATCTGCACAGCTCTGCGAGGGCCTGGGATCGGGAGAGACACTTAAGTGTTTTAGTACTATATCTCTTGACACAATGATGAAAATAATCATGGCCTCTAAACCTTCAAGCTGCATACTGGATCCATTTCCTATTAAACTGCTGAAGGAGCTGCTTCCTGTGCTTGGCCCTCCTATGTTGAACATAATAAACAGCTCTCTATCCACCGGATGTGTACCAAACTCACTAAAAGTGGCAGTGATAAAGCCTCTCTTGAAAAAGCCAAACCTTGACCCGGAAAATATAAAAAACTATCGGCCTATATCGAATCTTCCATTCCTCTCAAAAATTTTAGAAAAAGCTGTTGCGCAGCAACTCACTGCCTTTCTGAAGACAAACAATGTATACGAAATGCTTCAGTCTGGTTTTAGACCCCATCATAGCACTGAGACTGCACTTGTGAAGGTGGTAAATGACCTTTTAATGGCGTCAGACCGAGGCTCTGCATCTGTCCTCGTGCTACTAGACCTTAGTGCTGCCTTTGACACCATCGATCACCACATTCTTTTGGAGAGACTGGAAACCCAAATTGGTCTACACGGACAAGTTCTGGCCTGGTTTAGATCTTACCTGTCGGAAAGATATCAGTTTGTCTCTGTGAATGGTCTGTCTTCTGACAAATCAACTGTACATTTCGGTGTTCCTCAAGGTTCCATTTTAGGACCACTGTTGTTTTCACTATATATTTTACCTCTTGGGGATGTTATTCGAAAACATAATGTTAACTTTCACTGCTATGCGGATGACACACAGCTGTACATTTCAATGAAACATGGTGAAGCCCCAAAATTGCCCTCGCTAGAAGCCTGTGTTTCAGACATAAGGAAGTGGATGGCTGAAAACGTTCTACTTTTAAACTCGGACAAAACAGAGATGCTTGTTCTAGGTCCCAAGAAACAAAGAGATCTTCTGTTAAATCTGACAATTCATCTTGATGGTTGTAAAGTCGTCTCAAATAAAACTGTGAAGGACCTCGGCGTTACTCTTGACCCTGATCTCTCTTTTGACGAACATATCAAGACTGTTTCAAGGACAGCTTTTTTCCATCTACGTAACATTGCAAAAATCAGAAATTTTCTGTCCAAAAATGATGCAGAAAAATTAATCCATGCATTTGTTACTTCTAGGTTAGACTACTGCAATGCTTTACTTTCCGGCTACCCGGATAAAGCACTAAATAAACTTCAGTCAGTGCTAAATACGGCTGCTAGAATCCTGACTAGAACCAAGAAATTTGATCATATTACTCCAGTGCTAGCTTCCCTACACTGGCTTCCTGTTAAGGCAAGGGCTGATTTCAAGGTTTTACTGTTAACCTATAAAGCGTTACATGGGCTTGCTCCTACCTATCTTTCCGAGTTGGTCCTGCCGTACATACCAATACGTACGCTACGGTCACAAGACGCAGGCCTCCTAATTGTCCCTAGAATTTCTAAGCAAACAGCGGGAGGCAGGGCTTTCTCCTATAGATCTCCTTTTTTATGGAACAGTCTGCCTACCCATGTGAGAGACGCAGACTCGGTCTCAACCTTTAAGTCTTTACTGAAGACTTATCTCTTCAGTAGGTCATATGATGGAGTGTAGTCTGGCCCAGGAGTGTGAAGGTGAACGGAAAGGCTCTGGAGCAACGAACCGCCCTTGCTGTCTCTGCCATGCCGGTTCCCCTCTCTCCACTGGGATTCTCTGCCTCTAACCCTGTTACAGGGGCTGAGTCACTGGCTTGCTGGTGCTCTTTCATGCCGTCCCTAGGAGGGGTGCGTCACTTGAGTGGGTTGAGTTACTGACGTGATCTTCCTGTCTGGGTTGGCGCCCCCCCTTGGTTTGTGCTGTGGTGGAGACCTTTGTGGGCTATACTCGGCCTTGTCTCAGGATTGTAAGTTGGTGGTTGAGGATTTCCCTCTAGTGGTGCGGGGGCTGTGCTTTGGCAAAGTGGGTGGGGTTATATCCTTCCTGTTTGGCCCTGTCCGGGGGTTTCTTCGGATGGGGCCACAGTGTCTCCTGTCTCAGCCTCCAGTATTTATGCTGCAGTAGTTTATGTGTCGGGGGGCTAGACGGGGGGTCAGTTGGTTATACCTGGAGTACTTCTCCTGTCTTATCCAGTGTCCTGTGTGAATTTAAGTATGCTCTCTCTAATTCTCTTGTTCTCTCTTTCTCTCTGAGAACCTGAGCCCTAGGACCATATGTCAGGACTATCGGGCATGCTGACACCTTGCTGTCCCCAGTCCGCCTGGCCTTGCTGCTATTCCAGTTTCAACTGTTCTGCCTGCGGTTACGAAACCCCTACCTGTCCCAGACCTGCTGTTTTCAACTCTTAATGATCGGCTATGAAAAGCCAACTGAGATTTATGCCTGATTATTATTTGACCATGCTTGTCATTTATGAACATTTTGAAAATCTTGGCTCTCTCTAATTTTCTCCTTCTCTCTTTCTTTCTCTCGGAGGACCTGAGCCCTAGGACCATACGTCGGGACTACCGGCCGTGGTGACTCCTTGCTGTCCCCAGTCCGCCTGGCCTTGCTGCTATTCCAGTTTCAACTGTTCTGCCTGCGGTTATGGAACCCCTACCTGTCCCAGACCTGCTGTTTTCAACTCTTAATGATCGGCTATGAAAAGCCAACTGAGATTTATTCCTGATTATTATTTGACCATGCTTGTCATTTATGAACATTTTGAAAATCTTGGCTCTCTCTAATTTTCTCCTTCTCTCTTTCTTTCTCTCGGAGGACCTGAGCCCTAGGACCATACGTCGGGACTACCGGCCGTGGTGACTCCTTGCTGTCCCCAGTCCGCCTGGCCTTGCTGCTATTCCAGTTTCAACTGTTCTGCCTGCGGTTATGGAACCCCTACCTGTCCCAGACCTGCTGTTTTTAACTCTTAATGATCGGCTATGAAAAGCCAACTGAGATTTATTCCTGATTATTATTTGACCATGCTTGTCATTTATGAACATTTTGAAAATCTTGGCTCTCTCTAATTTTCTCCTTCTCTCTTTCTTTCTCTCGGAGGACCTGGGCCCTGGGACCATGCGTCGGGACTGCCGCCCGTGGTGACTCCTTGCTGTCCCCAGTCCGCCTGGCCTTGCTGCTATTCCAGTTTCAGCTGTTCTGCCTGCGGTTATGGAACCGCCACCTGTCCCAGACCTGTTGTTTTTCAACTCTTAATGATCAGCTATGAAAAGCCAACTGAAAATTATTCATGATTATTATTTGACCATGCTTGTCACTTATGAACATTTTTGAACATCTTGGCATAGTTCTGTTATAATCTCCACCCGGCACAGCCAGAAGAGGACTGGCCACCCCTCATAGCCTGGTTCCTCTCTAGGTTTCTTCCTAGGTTTTGGCCTTTCTAGGGAGTTTTTCCTAGCCACCGTGCTTCTACACCTGCATTACTAGCTGTTTGGGGTTTTAGGCTGGGTTTCTGTACAGCACTTCGAGATATTAGCTGATGTACGAAGGGCTATATAAAATAAAATTGATTGATTGACTAAACCAATTCACCTTGGTGGTGTGCACACTGGTTTTATATTATTCTTAACGATTTGGCACAAACCAGACAAAATGCAACAATATGTCTGTAAAACTATATATTCACAATTTTATGAATAAATTGTGGTTTATTTGCTAACGTTTCGTAGTGTGACTGTATTTACTAATTGCATTGGTACTGTACAAAGTTAGAGGTGCGCTATTTGATAGATTCCCCTGCTCCCCCTACCAGTGCTTCCAGTTGGGAGACCTGAGATCAATCTACCTTCGCCCCCTTCCCCATCTCGTACTTCTGAGTGGGATAACATCCCAGGCAGTAGCCTGCCTAGCTCACAAACTAGAATCAGGGCGCACACTCCGACAAGGTTAATTGACCCACAGTCCCACACGGTGACATGATATCATTGACATGATGTGCAAATGACAGCTAGAAAACCGATCTGCCCATGTCGCCAATACCTAAATCCGCCACTGCCATCCACAACATCTTAGCAAAACCGAAACCTACTTGAAGGTAAGAGCGCTCACTGTTGCTCCTAGAGGTCAGTTTCCACGTCATCTCCCAACGTCTTCAGACGTGGATGAACGTCGAATACTGACTTGTATCATGGGTGACCTAGCTGGTTTAGACTGAAATATAGCCTAGAAATAATGTCTGGAATGGAGTGAATGGAATGGTATCAAACATATGGAAAATATGTATTGTATGTACCGTTCCATTGATTCCGTTCCAGCCATTACTATGAGCCCGTCCTTCCCAATTAAGGTGTCACCAGCCGCCTGTGGTTTAGACTTAAAAGGCTGGTTTCCACGTCATCTCCCAATGTCCTCGGACGTGGATGTAGGTCGAATACTGACTTTTATCACTGGCGACCTGGCTGGTTTAGACTTATACTGTACATGGCGAGATGACCCCTAGATGTTGACTAACGTGTGTGTGTGTGTGTGTGTGTGTGTGTGTGTGTGTGTGTGTGTGTGTGTGTGTGTGTGTGTGTGTGTGTGTGTGTGTGTGTGTGTGTGTGTGTGTGTGTGTGTGTGTGTATGGAGCCTACCTGCCTGTTGTTTAACCTGTCTAGGATCAGCGTGGCGCTAGCGGCACACCCCCCCCCCCCCCACTGAAAAACCAGTGCCGCGAAATTAAAAAAAAATATTTTTTTAAAATATTTAACTTTCACACATTAAAGTCCAATACAGCTAATGAAAGACACAGATCTTGTGAATCCAGTCAACATTTCCGATTTTTAAAATGTTTTACAGGGAAGACACAATATGTAAAGATGTACATCTATTACCTAAAAACACATTAGCATAATCCACCATCTTTTATTTGTCCACCAACACCAGTAGCCATCACCAATTCGGCTAAACTAAGATATTTATAGCCCCTAACCAACAAAAAAACTCATTAGATGACAGTCTGATAACATATTTATGGTATGGGATAGGTTTTGTTAGAAAAAAGTGCATATTTCAGGTATATGGCATAGTTTACAATTGCACCCACCATCACAAATGGACTAGAATAATTACAATGAGCAACGTGTTTACCTAACTACTAATCATCAAACATTTCGTAAAAATACACAGCATACACGAATCGAAAGACACAGATCCTGTGAATACAGACAATATTTCAGATTTTCTAAGTGTCTTACAGCGAAAACACAATAAATCGTTATATTAGCTTAGCACATAGCAATTAGCAGCCCAGCATTGATTCTAGCCAAAGTGAGCGATAAAAGTCAACATCGCCAAAAGATATTAATTTTTTCACTAACCTTCTCAGAATTCTTCCGATGACACTCCTGTAACATCACATTACAACATGCATATACAGTTTGATCGAAAATGTTTATATTTAGCCCCCAAAATCATGGTTAGACAATGTGAAATGTAGCTCAGTTGGTCAGAAAATGTCCTTGCGCCACTTAGACAGTGATCTACTCTTATACATAAATACTCATAAACGTGACTAAAAAATACAGGGTGGACAGGGATTGATAGACAATTTAATTCTTAATACAATTGCGTTATTACATTTTTTAATTTATCCTTACTTTTCAATACAGTTTGCGCCAAGCGAAGCTACGTCAAAAAACATGGCGTCCTAAGCCACTAAAATGTTTCGACAGAAACACGATTTATCATAATAAAAATGTCCTACCTTGAGCTGTTCTTCCATCAGTATCTTGGGCAAAGGATCCTTTCTTGGGAGAAATCGTCTTTTGGTGGAAAGCTGTCCTCTTGCCATGTGGAAATGTCAACTGAGTTCGGGATGAACTGAAAAGCATGCCCAACTTTTCACATCGTTGCAAAAATAAATGTCCCAAAATCGCACTAAACGGATATAAATTGCTATAAAACGCTTTAAATTAACTACCTTATGATGTTTTTAACTCCTATAACGAGTGAAAAGATGACCGGAGAAATATAACAGGCTAAACTAACGCTTGGAACAGGAGCGGGTCGGTGTCCAGCACGCGCGTTACGCAGCTCCAAAAGAATGACTAGCTTCAGGGTTTTTTCATTTGTAGGGCCTGTGAACGAGCAATCGAGCCCGTTGGAATCGTCATCACGTAAAGGCATCCAGGGGAAGACGTAAGAAGTGTCCGTATAGTCATAGCAACGACAGTGCCCTTTTAAATGACTTCAGAAGAGTGGCCAACATTTCTCAAATCTGACTCCATGTCAGGGAAATTGCTGTAGAATGGGCTCTGTTCCACTTAGAGACAAAATTTCAACTCCTATAGAAACTATAGACTGTTTTCTATCCAATAATAATAATAATATGCATATTGTACGATCAAGGATTTTGTGGGAAGCCGTTTAAAAAATTAGCCAAATTAGCATAAGTAGTCTAAACAGCGCCCCCATCCCCAACAGGTTTAAGGAAGGTGCTTATGCAGCACAGCTAAGCACATTCTCCCTGTCTGTCCTCATAAGGACGTGCTCTTTATAGCAGGGCGTGGCAGAACAAGGTGAGGCGGGGAACAATGCTTGTTTGTTGTTGTTGTTTTTATTGGCCTTGATAATTGTTCACCCTCCCCTAACAAGCAATTAACACACACATGCACGTAGACACACACACACACAAAAATAAATATGCATAACACACTTACAGTCACAAACATTCACACACACTCAAGGGAACATGAAACACACATTTTCACTCTAAATGGTTACTGCTTGCACTTTGGGATTGCATGTAGGCATATACCATTACAAATAAAATAGCACATACAAGCTGCATTAATTCATTTGACTAATAAATTATTGTTTTTCAAAATGATATTTTCACTGTAGAAAAATATTTTTTTCACAAAACACTGAACTCTACACTGAATATATAGTATATCAAGTGATTTCAAAGCATTAGAAAGTTGACAAAGCCCTGCTCTGCCTCAGACATACGAACATAGTGCAGTTAGTGTGTGTGTGTGTGTGTGTGTGTGTGTGTGTGTGTGTGTGTGTGTGTGTGTGTGTGTGTGTGTGTGTGTGTGTGTGTGTGTGTGTGTGTGTGTGTGTGTGTGTGTGTGTGTGTGTGTGTGTGTGTGTGTGTTTGTGTGTGTGTGCGTGTGTGCGCGCGTGCGTGCGTGGTTGTGTGTGAGTGGGTGTGTGCGTGTGCGTGCGTGCGTGGTTGTGTGTGAGTGGGTGTGTGCGTGCATGCGTGCGTGCGTGCGTGCGTGTGTGTGTGTGTGGTTGTGTGTGAGTGGTTGTGTGCGTGTGTGCCCGTGAGCTAAAGGTAAAGACAGACAGGCTCCAGAGTGTAATTGAACATGTAGCTACAACACCACAGGGAGTTGGCAGGACCTGTAGAGAACTCCTGGCACCCCTCTGAGCCTCCTACACTCAGTGTATGTCTCCCCCTCTCCCCGGTTTTAAGTTAACAGCCTCATTTAAAAGAGCAGGCCTTCTTGACTGTCTTTCTGACTCTCTTTCTCTCTGTCTCTCTCTTTCTCAGAGTCTCTGTCTGTCTGCCTGCCTGTCTGTCTGCCTGCCTGTCTGTCTGTCTGTCTGTCTGTCTGTCTGTCTGTCTGTCTGTCTGTCTGTCTTTCTGTTGCTCTCTGCCTGCCTCTCTCTCTCTCTCTCTCTCTCTCTCTCTCTCTCTCCTCTCTCTTTCTCTCTCTTGCTCTCTCTCTCTCTCTTTCTCTACACACCCTCACTAAGCGTTCTAGTTCACCTACTTAAAACTTTTCCCCTGTCCCACTGCCATTCCCCAGTCAGATGGTGTGTGTGCGCGTGTGCGTGTCCGTGTGTCCGTGCATTTGTGTTTGGGAGCATCGTGTTCTGTCTTGTCTAATTAGCAGAGTATTGAGGAGCCTGTTTCTCTCCATGTCGCCCCATTTCTCAGTGTCACATTTCACAGACCCCGAACACGGTAATGCTGCTGGAACCAAAAGGACTATAAAAAAGAAAAGTGACACAAACACACACACCTATAGTACAGACACACACAAACAAACACACACATACACACACACAGGAAGGAAGGAAGTACCTGATTGGAGCTGATTAAATATGATAGTTGGTAGGATGATGTCACCTGGCGCCCGCTGTGGCCTTCCTGTCCGTCTGTGCGTGAGTGTGTGTTTGCGTGTGCACTTCACCAGAGGTAACGTTACTCTATAGTTGTTGTAAGTTGGCTAAAATGTAATTGAGCGTTGGTTCCGTAGAAGGCTTTTTATGAAGTCTGTCTGTGATCTCTTCAAACAGACTTGGTGAAATAGCAAACTTTACAAGAGAGGGGAACTGTAAATATCAGAGTGGTGTTGACAAAGCACACACACATTCACATGCACACACACGGCAAAACACTTTCACGAGGGATACAGGCAACATAGAACACACATGTGTGTGTATGCACACACACATAGCAGACACTCTTATCCAGATTAACTAGTGTTAAGTGCCTTGCTCAATGGCACATTAACAAGCTTTTCACCTAGGTGGCTTAGGGATTCAAACCAGCAACCATTGGGTTGCTGGCCCACATGTCATGCCCATAGGGGACACAGGTGCACGTGCCCCCTCAGAATACCTTTTTTAAAATAAAATGTTGTTGTTGCCGATGGTCTTTCACTCTAATACTATAAGCCACCTTTTAATACTATAAGCCACCGAAAGGCAATTTTATGAAGTTGCCTTTCGCTAGTCCAGATAGGTTACCAATCTCACAATTTCATAACTAGCTACCAAGAAGCCATTTCAGGCAATCAATCAAGCTAGCTTGTCAAACTATATTAGCTGGCATACCTGCTGGCAAGGTTGGTCGACTTAAACAAATCTACTTTGAAACAAAAGGATACACCTCACACACATGGTTATGGGCTTAAACAAAGAAGACACCTGTACCATGTCAGAAGTAGAGATGGAAATGTATGAAATGTAGTTTGCATCCGAATATTACACTTCATATGCATCACAGAAGACTGAAAAATATCAAAACTGTTTGACATAGAAACATCAGATTTTCATCTGAAAAAATAAATCTTTATTAATTATAAACAATTTTAACCTGTCTGGCTCTGGCATTCCGCTAGCGGCAGAGCGCGAAATTCAAAATATATTTTTTTGAAATATTTAACTTTCACACATTAACAAGTCCAATACAGCAAATGAAAGATACACATCTTGTGAATCCAGTCAACATGTCCGATTTTTAAAATATTTTACATCGAAAACACCACATATATTTATGTTAGCTCACCACCAAATACAAAAAAGGACAGACATTTTTCACAGCACAGGTAGCATGTACAAAGCCAACCTAACTAACCAAGAACCAACCAAACTAACCAAGAAACAACTTCATCAGATGACAGTCTTATAACATGTTATACAATAAATCTATGTTTTGTTCAAAAAATGTGCATATTTGAGGTATAAATCAGTTTTACATTGCAGCTACCATCACAGCTACCATCAGAAATAGAACCAAAGCAGCCAGAGTAATTACAGACACCAACGTCAAATACCTAAATACTCATCATAAAACATTTCTGAAAAAATCGATGGTGTACAGCAAATTAAAGACAAACATCTTGTGAATCCAGCCAATATTTCCGATTTTTTAAGTGTTTTACAGCGAAACCACAATATAGCATTATATTAGCTTACTGCAATAGCCTACCACACTACCGCATTCATTCATCAAGGCACGTTAGCAATAGCAATAGGCACGTTAGCGATAGGGAATAAACCAGCAAAAGATATTAATTTTCACTAACCTTCATAAACCTTCATCAGATTAAATATGATAGTTGGTAGGATGAGGTTATACATCAGGTTATACATACACTTGTGTTTTGTTCGAAAATGTGCATATTTAGAGCTGAAATCAGTGGTTATACATTGTGCTAACGTAGCATCTTTTTCCCAGAATGTGCGGATATTTTTATGACACTCAAACTGTTCTGACCAAATAACTATTCATAAACGTTACTAGAAAATACATGTTGTATAGGAAGTGATAGATACACTAGTTCTTAATGCAATCGCCGTGTTAGAATTCTTATAGCGAGAGTTATAGAGTACCCAAAATCTGGGCGCAAACGACTAGTACAACATGTTCGACAGATATATGAAATAGCATCATAAAATGGGTCCTACTTTTGATGATCTTTCATCAGAATGTTGTACAAGGGGTCCTTTGTCGGGAACAATCGTTGTTTGGATTTAGAATGTCCTCTTCTCCAGTCAATTAGCACGGAAAGCTAGCAAAGTGGCGCTAAGCTCTCCTTCCTGAACAAAGGCACACAACGCAACACGCCTAACGTCCCGAATAAATTTCAATAATCTAATAAAACTATATTGAAAAAACATACTTTACGATGATATTGTCATGTTGTTGTTTATGTATCAAATAAAATCAAAGCCGGAGATATTAGTCGTCCCTAACGACAGCTTATCAGAAGGCAAATCCAGGTCCCTTCACGCGCTCTCCAGAAAACAGGAAACTGGTGACACGTCATGCCGAGAGCTTTTATTCGACCCCAGATCAAGTTACACACTCCATTTCTTCTCTCACTGCCTGTCGACATCTAGTGGAAGACGTATGAAGTGCATCTATACTAATAAATATCAAGGACATTAATAGGCAGGCCCTAGAACAGAGCATCGATTTCAGATTTTCCACTTCCTGTCAGGAAGTTTGCTGCAAAAGGAGTTCTGTTTTACTCACAGATATAATTCAAACGGTTTTAGAAACTAGAGAGTGTTTTCTATCCAATAGTAATAATAATATGCATATTGTACGAGCAAGAATTGAGTACGAGGCCGTTTAAATTGGGCACGATTTTCCCCCAAAGTGAAAACAGCGCCCTCTGTCCTCAACAGGTTAATAACAATTCCACCTATGAGGCCAAAGACGACTAAAGAAGTATGCTTATCAACTTGGAACACACTGTTTGAATCAAAGTTGTTTTCACATCATACATGTTTTCTTTATACATAGAATAAGCAAATGATAATGGCTCTAGATTGCAGGAAAAAGATGTTTCAGGTGTTTGAAAAACGCCAATTTATGGTCTGGGGGCCTAGCCCTCCTCCGGACCACCCCAGAGCCATCCTCACGTACATTGTGCAAACCTCAGATTTCTGGGGTGCATGATGCCTGAAATACACACACACACACACACACACACACACACACACACACACACACACACACACACACACACACGCACACACACACGCACACACACCGCACACACGCACACACATGCACACACACACAGTAACTGTATACACAGACTGTGTGTATACGGAGTTGGATTTTAGACCAACTCAGGAGAAGTGCATACCATACCTCTGTATTACTCGTGAATGTTCCATCCCTGGACAAAAAAAGTAGATGAGCTCAGGGCGAGGATTTCCTTCCAGAGAGACATCAGGGACTGTGACATACAGTTGAAGTCGGTAGATTACATACACCGAAGCAAAATACATTTACAGTTTTTCACAATTCCTGACATTTAATCCAAATAAAAATTCCCTGTCTTAGGTCAGATAGGATCACCACCTTATTTTAAGAATGTGAAATGTCAGAATAATATTAGAGAGAATTATTTAGTTTTAGCTTGTATTTCTTTCATCACATTCCCAGTGGATCAGAAGTTTGCATACACTCAATTAGTATTTGGTAGCATTGCCTTTAAATTGTTTAACTTCTCTGGGATAGATGGCAGTATTTTCACGTCCGGATGAAAAGCGTGTAGTAAACTGCCTGCTACTCAGGCCCAGAACGTAAGATATGCATATTATTAGTAGATGTGGGTAGAAAACAATCTGACGTTTCTAAAACTGTTTGAATCATGTCTGTGAGTGTAACAGAACTTATTTGGCAGGCGAAACCCCGAGGACAAACCATTCTGACTTTTTTTTTTTGAGGTCACCCTCTTTTCAATGAGATTTCATTGGGAATCCAGATTTCTAAGGGACCTTCTTGCAGTTTCTATCGCTTCCACTGGATGTCAACAGTCCTTAGAAATTGGTTGAGGTTTTTCCTTTGAGAAATGAAGAAGTAACACTGTTCAGAATGAGGCTCGAGGGAAGTGTACTCTTTGTTAGAGGCGCAATACACAGAGGCTCGCTACACTTTGTTTTCCTCCGGTATCGAACACAGATTATCCCGTCTTCAATTTGATCGATTATTTACGTAAAAAAATACCTAAAGTTGTATTACAAAAGTTGTTTGAAATGTTTGGACAAAGCTTACAGGTAACTTTTGAGATATTTTGTAGTCACGTTGCGCAAGTTGGAACCAGTGTTTTTCTGGTTCTTGGATATATATCGACGGAATTAATCGAACAAAAGGACCATTTGTGATGTTTATGGGACATATTGAAGTGCCAACAGAAGAAGCTCGTCAAAGGTAAGGCATGAATTATATCTTTATATTTGCGTTTTGTGTCGCGCCTGGAGGGTTGAAATATGATTGTCTGTGTTTGTTTGCTTAGGTGCTATCCTCAGATAATAGCATCGTTTGCTTTTGCCGTACAGCATTTAAAAAAAATCTGACACGTTCGCTGGATTCACAACAACTGTAGCTTTAATTTGGTATATTGAATGTGTGATTTCATCAAAGTTTAATTTTTATAGTAATTTATTTGAATTTGGCGCTCTGCATTTTCACTGGACGTTGGCCAGTTGGGACGCTAGCATCCCACATATCCCAGAGAGGTTAACTTGGGTCAAATGTTTCGGGTAGCCTTCCACAACCCTCCCACAATAAGTTGGGTGAATTTTGGCACATTCCTCCTGACAGAGCTGGAGTAACTGAATCAGGTTTGTAGGCCTCCTTGCTCGCACACGCTTTTTCAGTTCTGCCCACAAATGTTCTATTGGATTGAGGTCAGGGCTTTGTGATGGCCACTCCAATAGCTTGACTTTGTTGTTCTTAAACTTCATCGGGATAGGGGGCAGCATTTCGACTTTGAACAAATTGCATGCACAAACGGAGCTTCCTCCTACTCTGTCCCAGAAGGTAATACATGCATATTATTATTACTATTGTATAGAAAACACTCAGTTTTCTATACAATAGTAATAGTATAGTATAGTAATAGTATAGTTTTAGAAAACAGTTTCTAAAACTGTTTGAATTATGTCTGTAAGTATAACAGAACTCATTTGGCAGACAAAAACCTGAGAAGAGGTCAAAACAGGAAGTGAGATCTCGATTTTCAAAACAGTGTCAAATGATACCCCTTCTAGTTATGGATGAACAAACGCTTCCTAGGGCTTCCACTAGATGTCACCGTCCTTAGATTTTAGTTATATGATTCTACTATAAAGGAGGGGCTCATAGGAGCTATTTTACTGAGTGGTCGTCAGAAACTTTCAGTCTTTTTTGGCGCGCTCACGAGAGAGAGTGCTCTATCGTTCCAATGCTCTTTCTTCAGACAATGAAATTCTCCGGTTTGATCCTTATTGATGGTTGGGGATGGGGGCGCTGTTTAGACTATTTATGCTAATTGGGTAATTTTTGAAACGGCTTCCCACAAAATCCTTGATCGTACAATATGCATATTATTATTATTATTGGATAGAAAACAGTCTATAGTTTCTATAGGAGTTGAAATTTTGTCTCTAAGTGAAACAGAGCCCATTCTACAGCAATTTCCCTGACATGGATTCAGATTTCAGAAATGTTGGCCACTGTTCTGAAGTCAGTTAAAAGGGCACTGATATTGCTATGACTGTACGGACACTTCTTACGTCTTCCCCTGGATGCCTTTACGTGATGACGATTCCAATGGGGTCGATTGCGCGTTCACAGGCCCTATAAATCAAAAAACCCTGTAGCTAGCAAGTCTATTCTTGGTGCGTCACGCGCGTGGAGGACACCGACCCTCTCCTGTTCCAAGCGTTAGTTTAGCCTGTTATATTTCTCCGGTCATCTTTTCACTCGTTATAGGAGTTAAAAACATCATAAGGTAGTTAATTTAAAGCGTTTTATAGCAATTTATATCCGTTTAGTGCGATTTTGGGACATTTATTTCTTTAACGCTGTGAATAGGTGGGCACGCTTTCAGTTCATCCCGAACGCAGTTGGCATTTCCACATGGCAAGAGGACAGCTTTCCACCAAAAGACGATTCCTCCCAAGAAAGGATCCTTTGCCCAAGATACTGATGGAAGAACAGCTCAAGGTAGGACATTTTTATTATGATAAATCGTGTTTCTGTCGAAACATTTTAGTGGCTTAGGACGCCATGTTTTTTGACGTAGCTTCGCTTGGCGCAAACTGTGAAAAGTAAGGATAAATTAAAAAATGTAATACCGCAATTGTATTAAGAATTAAATTGTCTATCAATCCCTGTCCACCCTATATTTTTTAGTCACGTTTATGAGTATTTATGTATAAGAGTAGATCACTGTCTAAGTGGCGCAAGGACATTTTCTGACCAGCTTGTCTACATTTCACATTGTCTAACCATGATTTTGGTGGCTAAATATAAACATTTGCGATCAAACTCTATATGGATTGTGTAATATGATGTTACAGGAGTGTCATCGGAAGAATTCTGAGAAGGTTAGTGAAAAAATTAATATCTTTTGGCGATGTTGACTTTTATCGCTCACTTTGGCTAGAATCAATGCTGGGCTGCTATGTGCTATGTGCTATGCTAATATAACGATTTATTGTGTTTTCGCTGTAAGACACTTAGAAAATCTGAAATATTGTCTGTATTCACAGGATCTGTGTCTTTCGATTCGTGTATGCTGTGTATTTTTACGAAATGTTTGATGATTAGTAAGTAGGTAAACACGTTGCTCTAAGTAGTTTTTCTATTCCATTTGTGACGGTGGGTGCAATTGTAACCTATGCCATCTACCTGAAATATGCACTTTTTTCTAACAAAACCTATCCCATACCATAAATATGTTATCAGACTGTCATCTAATGAGTTTTTTTGTTGGTTAGGGGCTATAAATATCTTAGTTTAGCCGAATTGGTGATGGCTACTGGTGTTGGTGGACAAATAAAAGATGGTGGATTATGCTAATGTGTTTTTAGGTAATAGATGTACATCTTTACATATTGTGTCTTCCCTGTAAAACATTTTAAAAATCGGACATGTTGACTGGATTCACAAGATCTGTGTCTTTCATTAGCTGTATTGGACTTTAATGTGTGAAAGTTAAATATTTAAAAAAAATATTTTTTTTGAATTTCGCGGCACTGGTTTTTCAGTGGGGGGGGGGGGGGGTGTGCCGCTAGCGCCACGCTGATCCTAGACAGGTTAACCTGTTTGGCGTGCAAGCCCGACGTCGGTACATTTATGACAACTGCCACTTCAAGTGCAGGGCGCGAAATTCAAAAGATCTTTTTTTTTAATATTTAACTTTCACACATCTGCCTATGTCGCACTTCCGCATCTGAGGTAAAAGGTGACAGAGCTAGAGCAGTGTTTGACAGACCATGAGACATCCCAAAAATCGGTCTTCTCACAAAACGTCTGTAGCGTCTGAACAGTTTTCCCTACAAACCACCCCCCTATGGCAAGATGTGACACTCATGGACATGGTGGTGTTCCCCGTTTTGCTCTACACCAGCGTCTCGGGACTCGTCTGATGTCGGTATGGCCAATCTGCCAACTTCTGTAGGTAGTGTCCGAACAGTATGGGCTACAGACTAATTTGACCCCTCTATGAGACTCTCTTAAACACGTACATGTTGGTTGTTTTGCTCTAGGATGCACACAGGCCTCACCAGACTCATCAGATAGTCCCTGGCATCAGTTGAAAACATTTATGGAATTATGCTGTATCTGGTGACTGTTTAGAGCTCAAAATGAAAGGGTCAAATACATTGTGAAATTTAGTTTTTAATATCTCTCAGATACAGGACAGACATTTCAGAACAAACTTCCTTTGGATTTTTTTTGGGGGGGGACTGTCTGTTGTTTCATGTAGTGAATCTGTTATCTTCTTGACGCACGGA
>NC_074672.1:36857890-36875390 GCF_029448725.1 Salvelinus fontinalis | reverse complement strand
CATTTCAGTTAGGCAACAATATTATTAGCCCAGCATTGCAGTAATATAAGTGTGATCAGTGCTTTGTATCTATAGACAGAGAGTGTCCTTGGGTTCAAACTCTGAAGCTAGTCTAGTTGTTTCTCAAACCCTGGTCCGTGGTTACAACAATTAAGATTCAGTAAAAAAGAATGTCCCGTTGACAGTAATGTATGCTTTTCTCTGAACCTTCCGGAACTTCCGTCAGGCAATCTAGAACATTTACAACTTCAGTACACTATAAAACAGTCATTTCCTCAGAAGAATGTGTGGCGTAGTTAAGACAGACGTATCTTATCATGCTGGAGATGGCTGTTGGATATTTCAGTGTGTGTGTATTTTGTTGTATGCCTGCGTGTGGCCGATGATGACATCATCTCTCAGCGCCCTGCCACGGCACCTGCAGGACAGGAAGTGGTGTTGAGGTGAATCATAACCTCAGCCTCTCTTATTTCACCTAGCCAGCATTACATACAGGAGACACACACATGCAGTCGGGCACAGAGTGAGACTTTACATGCATATGTAACCCTAATTATTTGACTTAAATACCAATCACCTTCTCTGAACGGCCAGTGGGTTCAATGGTAAAGAGTCCGATTACAATCACGTTCTTTAGGCTACATCTCCATCAATTCGCTTCTCTGTCACTCACACATCTCTCCCGTGAATTCTCCTCACGTACAGTTAAGTCTGTGAATGGTATTTTCAGAACGAGAGTCCCATCAAAATCTTAACGGCAATGCCATAATAAAAGTCTCAGATACACATCAAATCAAATCAAGTTTATTTTATATAGCCCTTCGTACATCAGCAATATCTCGAAGTGCTGTACAGAAACCGAGCGTAAAACCCCAAACAGCAAGCAATGCAGGTGTAGAAGCACGGTCGCTAGGAAAAACTCTCTAGAAAGGCCAAAACCTAGGAAGAAACCTAGAGAGGAACCAGGCTATGAGGGGTGGCCAGTCCTCTTCTGGCTGTGCCGGGTGGAGATTATAACAGAACATGGCCAAGATGTTCAAAATGTTCATAAATGACAAGCATGGTCAAATAATAATCAGGAATAAATGTCAGTTGGCTTTTCATAGCCGATCATTAAGAGTTGAAACAGCAGGTCTGGGACAGGTAGGGGTTCCATAACCGCAGGCAGAACAGTTGAAACTGGAACAGCAGCAAGTCCAGGTGGACTGGGGACAGCAAGGAGTCATCATGCCCGGTAGTCCTGACGTAGAGCTCAGGTCCTCCGAGAGAGAGAAAGAAAGAGAGAAGGAGAGAATTAGAGAGAGCATACTTAAATTCACACAGGACACTGGATAAGACAGGAGAAGTCCTCCAGATATAACCAACTAACCCTAGCCCCCCGACACATAAACTACTGCAGCATAAATACTGGAGGCTGAGACAGGAGGGGTCAGGAGACACTGTGACCCCATCCGATGATACCCAGGGCCAAACAGGAAGGATATAACCCCACCCACTTTGCCAAAGCACAGCCCCCGCACCACTAGAGGGATATCTTCAACCACCAACTTACAATCCTGAGACAAGGCCGAGTATAGCCCACAAAGATCTCCACCACAGCACAAACCAAGGGGGGGCGCCAACCCAGACAGGAATATCACGTCAGTAACTCAACCCACTCAAGTGACGCACCCCTCCTAGGGACGGCATGAAAGAGCACCAGTAAGCCAGTGACTCAGCCCCTGTAATAAGGTTAGAGGCAGAGAACCGCAGTGGAGAGAGGGGAACCGGCCAGGCATAAGACAGCAAGGGCGGTTCGATGCTCCAGAGCCTTTCCGTTCACCTTCACACTCCTGGGCCAGACTACACTCAATCATATGACCTACTGAAGAGATAAGTCAACTTAAAGGTTGAGACCGAGTCTGCGGCTCTCACATGGGTAGGCAGACCATTCCATAAAATGGAGATCTATAGGAGAAAGCCCTGCCTCCAGCTGTTTGCTTAGAAATTCTAGGGACAATTAGGAGGCCTGCTTCTTGTGACCGTAGCGTACGTGTAGGTATGTACGGCAGGACCAACTCGGAAAGATCAGTAGGAGCAAGCCCATGTAACGCTTTATAGGTTAACAGTAAAACCTTGAAATCAGCCCTTGCCTTAACAGGAAGCCAGTGTAGGGAAGCTAGCACTGGAGTAATATGATCAAATTTCTTGGTTCTAGTCAGGATTCTAGCAGCCGTATTTAGCACTAACTGAAGTTTATTTAGTGCTTTATCTGGGTAGCCGGAAAGTAGAGCATTGCAGTAGTCTAACCTAGAAGTAACAAATGCATGGATACATTTTTCTGCATCATTTTTGGACAGAAAACTTCTGATTTCTGCAATGTTACATAGATGGAAAAAAGCTGTCCTTGAAACAGTCTTGATATGTTCGTCAAAAGAGAGATCAGGGTCCAGAGTAACGCCGAGGTCCTTCACAGTTTTATTTGAGATGACTTTACAACCATTAAGATTAATTAACACATGACACATTTCTGATTATAAAACATATACATATACAGTATTTCTTATTCCAAAACAATGCATAAAAATACAGTACAAGCACTTTCTTATGAAGTCTTATATTGATTAAAACATATTCAATGCAGCATAAAAGGTACACAATTCAGTGGATTTTCATGAATATATAACAGCTTAACAAATGTCCTTTCCTGCCTGTTGCATTTAACTGCTCATTTTTTTCTGACCCACATTAACATCTGACAGTCTGGTTTCTACGTCTGTATGTCTACACATGCAAGATAAATTTACACATACGTACGTAGAACCAGACCATTTTTTCAGAATCTAAATGAGGGAGGCCTTGTCCGTTGTCAGTCTCCTCCTTTGTTTCATCTTCTTCTGACCTCTTCCTCATTTTGTCGGACTGACTCACCAGGAGACGCACGACCGTTAACGGACGTTACCACATCGAAACTCGTGCTCACTGTCCCCAGACTGTAGTTTCAGTGGAAATTTTAAAACATTTGCTGAGCACATTTGTGTGTTTCTCCAGACCGGTTCTCACAGGACAGGGAGAGGGACCAGAGGAGGAGGGGAGCATATGAACGACTAGAAAGAGTGACAAAGCAGAAATTGTTAGATGAGAGGAGAACCAAGGAGGGGTGGAGGACAGTTCATTGGAATGACTGGACTTAAAATAAAAAAGGGAACTTGAAGTTTCAGAAATAAAGTAGATCACATTTTTGTCAGCTGGTTTTGTGAGATCAGGTTCTGACCAGTCCAGAAGGATTCTGATTGGTAGGTCAGTCTCTGCACCCCACATTATAGACTATGATATTTTTATTTCTGCTGAATGATGGAATGCTAGCTATGTGTCCTATTACAGAGGGAGAGGTGATGGAATGCCAGCTATGTGTCCTATTACAGAGGGAGAGGTGATGGAATGCCAGCTATGTGTCCTATTACAGAGGGAGAGGTGATGGAATGCCAGCTATGTGTCCTATTACAGAGGGAGAGGTGATGGAATGCTATCTGTGTGTCCTATTACAGAGGGAGAGGTGATGGAATGCTAGCTATGTGTCCTATTACAGAGGGAGAGGTGATGGAATGCTATCTGTGTGTCCTATGACAGAGGCAGAGGTGATGGAATATAATTAAACACAGCCTTGACCTCAGATTTGGACCAGTGTTAAACTAGTGAGAACCAGTGTGTATGTGTGACAGTAATTTTGGCACTAATTTCAGTTTCAATCGGTCTACTTACTCTGATCCTCACGTGAGAAACCCCTCCACCCCCCCAACCCCACCCCAAGGCTGTGTTCCCTCCAGTATTACATAGAGGAAGAGGATGCTGAGAGACCCCTCCACCCCAAGGCTATGTTCCCTTTATTACTACATAGCGGAAGAGGAAGCCTCACTTTCACTTCCTGTGTGTGGCAGGAGTCTGGAGAGAGAAATAGAGACAGAGATAGATAGAAGGAGAGAGAGAGAGACAGAGAGAGAGACAGAGAGAGACAGAAGGAGAGAGAGAGAGACAGAGAGAGACAGACAGACAGACAGACAGACAGACAGACAGACAGACAGACAGACAGAAATAATCTGGAGAGAGAAAGAAAAATAGACGGGTTTTCTCGTTTGGGCAAAAGTCCGTCCTCGGTCCTCTCTCCTCCATCGTTTCTCCTCCACTCAAGTGGTTGAGTGGTCGACGAGTGTGTCAATTTGTTTGTAGGCAAACGGAAGAGTGTCCTCCTCTCCTCTATAGTTTATTTTTGTCGAGGAAACACAAGTGTAGCTTAAGTTTTGTCAGAGGAGAAAAACATGCACATGTTTATTAAAAACAATATGCTACTTATTGTTTTATCTATAAAATGTCTTGCACATTTGTTTTGATCACTTTCCACATTTATTTTGGGATCCACCCCTCTAAATGTCATTTCTTTTGGGATCCACCACTCTAAAGGTCATTTATTTTGGGATCCACCACTCTAAAGGTCATTTATATTGGGATCCACCCCTCTAAAGGTAATTTATATTGGGATTCACCCCTCTAAAGGTCATTTATTTTGGGATCCACCACTCTAAAGGTCATTTATATTGGGATCCACCCTTCTAAAGGTCATTTATATTGGGATCCACCCCTCTAAAGGTAATTTATATTGGGATCCACCCCTCTAAAGGTCATTTATTTTGGGATCCACCCCTCTTAAGATAATTTATTTTGGGATCACCCCTCTAAAGGTAATTTCCTAATGACACGCGTGGTGAAGTTACGTCTCGTTTCAAGTAAGCACATTTCCATATACAGTCACTCTCCTCACCGACTCACCTCGATTAACTTTGACTTTTTTCAAAAGGAGGTGAGAGAGGACGGAGGAGAGAGGACACAGGAGGTGAGAGAGGACACAGGAGGTGAGCAAATCTAATTGATAAAAGGCCAGAGATAGACAGAAAGAGTCCGGAGAGACAGAGGCAGAGATAGACAGAAAGAGTCTGCAGAGACAGAGATAGACAAAGAGTCTGGAGAGACAGAGACAGAGATAGACAGAAAGAGAGCGATATTAGCAGTGATTCACAGTTGATCCTCATCCCTCTCACAGTGACAACCATTGGTGTCGTAATGTTAACAGTTTGGCATGAGGGTGACTTGTGACGGAAGTGCAACTCCAGACAGAACTGGCCAAACCCATTCTGGGATGTGAGTGTGTGAAATAACTTTCACCAGAAGTAAAACAATGGACGAGGGTCGAAATCAGAACAAATATGACATCACAGTGCAATTTCCCTACTGTCTCCATAACTGATTTAGATAGTGAACTAGTCAGTGTGTAGTAACATGTCTACCAGCTGGCTGAGATCACAGTCAGCACACCCCAAGTGTTCTGTGTTGTGACTTTCTCTATCAATGTTATTATGAATCTCCAGATTCAAAAAAGAAATCATCATTTGTGGCAATTTTTAGCCACGGTCCACAGTGTGTCTGTGTGTGTGTGCGTATGTGCGTGTGTGCATGCTTGCGTGTGTGTGGATGTGTGTGATTGTGTGACCAGGTTGAGGAACAGAAGGTCTCTGCAGGGCTTGCCTGTGTGGGTGGACTCTGGGATTCACTGTGAAAACAACCAAAAGCCAAGGACACCTCCCAAGCAGCGGTTCAGAGTGTGTGTGTCTTTATGTATGTTAGTCTGGGGGTCTTACATGTGTGTGCGTGTGCCTCTCTGCCTGCGTCTCATGTATGTGTTTTGTATATGAATACTTTTTCTAATCAAGTCGTCCATCATGTTTTTTCTGTGTGGGCACACAACGCTTCACCAGTCACATTGTCTGTGAGTAATTCCCTCTCCAAAAGTCCTTCACATTAACAGCCGACCACTGGCCTGTTATCCACTGCACTCTGAGCTTCTGCCAGATAAGTGCAAGAGACAAAGACAGTATTGTACTGCAGCACGTGGCTCACACATTATTTCTCAACCTTATATCAGTCTACCGAATGGCTTTTATACTGCATTGGCCCCAATTCTACATTTTGATTGACATTGATGTTGGATTTAATTATGTAAACATCAAGGATTTGGATCTCTTTGTGAGCTGATAAACTGATATTCAAATCAATAATCACAGAAAACAAAGTACACAGATGGTGGTAGCAGTGTCATTTGGTCCAATGAAGATAGTACTGGTTCACACACACACACACACACACACACACACACACACACACACACACACACACACACACACACACACACACACACACACACACACACACACTTCCACTTGACCCATTCCCTTCCCCATATGCACACTTACAATTGGTCCATCCTGTAGTATCATTGGTGGTCATCGATTGTTAGTACTGGAACCAGACGTCTTCCAGCTGATGCTGGCCAACACAATGATATATTCCATCCACCAGCATGGCATGATTAACACACTAGCTCTTCTCATGGTCAACAAAGTGCACAGAATAGGGGGGAAAGCCTGAAAAGCCATGAAGACGCTGCCAGGTTTCACAATAACAAGTCAGTAGAATAAATATGAGAATACTCTAGCCTAAAGTGTATTGAAGAAGAACAGAGTGGATGTAAAGGGATCCTGTTGGTAGTTAGCAGGGGTTCATGGAATCTGTTAAGAGAGTAAAAATAGATCCATTTGGACATCCACTCTTGCTCCAGGTCCAGTTCTCAGTACCACCTACACCCCTCTGTTTCTCCTCACACCCACTTATCCTTCCCAGCCCTTCCTCCTTCCTCCATCCAGTCCGGTCTGGTCCTTTCTCTACCCCCATCCTTTCCCTCCCCTGCTACCCTCACAAAAGTAAAAATAGATCCATTTGGACATCTAGACTGGCTCAATGTCCAACTCACCCAATGGCACCACCCATGCCCCATGCCCTTCTGCCCTGTTCTCACACCAACTTATCATCCTCCCCCCTCTCTCCCTGTAAACCAACCTCTCTTTTCTCTTTGCCCTCTCCTTTCCTCTCTCTCTCTCTCTCTCTCTCTCTCTCTCTCTCTCTCTCTCTCTCTCTCTC
Organism: Salvelinus fontinalis; assembly: GCF_029448725.1. Classification (NCBI taxonomy): domain Eukaryota; kingdom Metazoa; phylum Chordata; class Actinopteri; order Salmoniformes; family Salmonidae; genus Salvelinus; species Salvelinus fontinalis. The sequence goes on along the minus strand of NC_074672.1, from coordinate 36,868,385 downwards.
TCTCTCTCTCTCTCTCTTCTATTTTCCTCACTCTCCTCTCCTCTTTCCTCTCCTCTCATTTCTCCCTGTCTACCCCTCCCACTCATCCTCCCCCTTCCTCCCCCTTCTCTCCTCCCACAGCACCTGCTCTCACACCTACTCTGCCAGCTCCATGATATCATTCTATTGGAACCGGACGGTCCTCCTCAGGGCTAATATCGCCAGATTACCAGCTTTACCACACACACACACACACACACACACACACACACACACACACACACACACACACACACACACACACACACACACACACACACACACACACACACACACACACACACACACACACACACACACACACACACACACACACACACACACACACACACACCACTCCCTCATCCAGCATGTGCTGATCTCACGACACAGTGCCCTCCCTGACCCATTACGTCACTGGAATTCTGTCGGAATGTTTCTGAAACATCCTGGACAGCTGGGTTCTGGATGGAGCTATCGCCCGGTATCACCGCCTGGTCCAGCTGGCACGTCCCTGACTAAGTCCAATGACCTCTCTTAACCTGCTCGTAAGCTCTTCATGTTCATAGCATATACAGTACATGACCTCCTGTTCCTAGCATTATCTTTTGAAATGTTCCAAACTGTTTGAGGGAGTTGGGGGTAGCAGATTTGGGGGCAATAATGAGAATAGGAAGAGGTTTGTTTATGTTGCAACATGCTGCAACACAGACAAAACACATGGAAACACACTTGAGACAGTCACCACCCACAACCTCTTCTCCCTGTCTGTCTCCTAACTATGCCTATAGTCTGCCCTGCAGGTACTTCACTACACAGGGGACTGTCTGTCTGGCTCTATTAAACATACTCTCCATACCCGCTGTATGCCTGTATGTCCTGCCTACCTCTTTTCTGCTTCCTGTGCTCTCAGGAGACTGGGGTCCTCCAGTGGAGGGCTGAGCTGCTAACAACAAAGACCCTCTCCACTCCAACTCCACTGCAGCCACTTGTAGAGATTACAACGGTGACTGCAGGACGGGACAATAAGGCTTCTCTCTCTGTCAAAGATTTCTATGGAGAACATAGGACTGGACAATGAAGTCCTAGAGTACCCACTCTATGCACTAATCCACAGAACTCTGCTCTGCCTCTCTCATGCTAGGCCTTTTCTAATGTTCTCCTATTTTTCCCATTCCTATGAACTTTTCCTTCTGCTCTTGGAGGTATCTTCTCTGCTGAAAGATTGTTGGGAGTATTCTTCCTCCCTCCGTCTCTCTTACGTCAGTTACAGTAACTGCTCTGACATCTCACACATCTGTGTGTCTCTCCTTCCGTTCTGCCAATATTTACCTGCCCCATCGTAGCAGAACTGGGCCTCAACCCTCATTAGTCACACACAGTCAGAGCCACACGTACTCACTGAATAGTCTTCCATCAAGAATAATATTAAACTCTTTAGTTTTTTTAATACTTAGACGCCCATGGAGTACTCTCAGGCCTTTGGGGTACCTGACGATAGAAAAAAGTTTTCAACCAGCAATGGAGTTGTGAGACTGCTATGTAGCTCATCACCCCCTAACTGGGAGGGGGCCAGAGACAGCTACTCGATGCCGACATGCTGAAGCTGACCTCTGACTGTTTCATCCTAACATTGTTGGTGCCGAAGTGGATAACAATATCCCGATATTCTCTACACTCTGCAGTTTTAGATTTAGCCAGCACTATCTTCAGATTAGCCTTTACGTCGGTAGCCCTGCCCCCTGGTAAACAGTGTATGATCGCTGGAGGATTCTTTTTAAATCTAATAGTGAGGGTAATAGAGTCACCAATGACTAGGGTTTTTAAATTGTTAGAGCTAATGGTAGGAAGCTTCAGTGGCTCAGACCCCGTAACAGGTGGAGGAGAGACCTGAGAAGGGTGGAGGAGACCGGTTGAAAGTTTCTGTCGGCTGAATGAGCGACACCGGTTGAGCATGCCTACAGCATTTCTTTCCAGAAGTCTTGAGAAAATTGTCCGGCTGCAGGGACTGTGAGGGGGATTTATACTACTATCTGTACTTACTGGTGGCACAGATGCTGTTTCATCCTTTCCTACACTTAAATTGCCCTTGCCTAACGATTCCATCTGAAGCTGTGCTTGCAACACGGCTATCATCAGCATAAGGCGATAGTTCTCCTGTAAATTATGAGTACAGCAACCGCAATTACATGGCATAGTGTTAATGTTACTGCTTAGCTTTTTGGGCTGGTAGAGGTCCTGTAGAACCATGTCCAGATAAGGCGTCTGGGGTGAAAGAAACTAAGAAACTAAAAACTAAGACCGTGGTAAATGTATTTGAAGTAAAAACCAAAAAGTTTGGCAGATAGCCAAGTAGCAACAAACAGCACAACAGCATAAGGAAGTGGATGGCGACACATTTTTTACTTTTAAACAAATATGCTAGTTCTAGGTCCCAAGAAACAAAGATATCTGTTCTTGGATCTGACAATTAATCTTGATGGTTGTCAGTCGTCTCAAATAAAACTGCGAAGGACCTCTGCGTTACACTGGACCCTGATTTCTCTTTTGACGACGACAGCTTTTTTACATATTCATTACATTGCAAAAATCTGAAACTTCTTGTAAAAAAATTATGCAGAAAGCTAGTCCATTCTTTTGTCACTTCTAGATTGGACTACTGCAATGCTCTACTCTCCGGCTAGCCGGATGAAGCACTAAATAAACTTCAGTTAGTGCTACACACAGCTGTTAGAATCCTGACTAGAACCAAACAATTTGATCATATTTCTCCAGTGCTAGCCTCTCTACAGTACATTGGCTTCCTGTTAAGGCTAGGGCTGATTTCAAGGTTTTACTGCTAACCTACAAAGCGTTACAGGACACGGCAAGGCACTGGAACAACGAACTGCCCTTGCTGTCTCTGCCTGGCCGGCTCCCCTCTCTCCACTGGGATTCTTAGTCTCTGACCCTATTACGGGGGCTGAGTCACTGGCTTGCTAGTGCTCTTCCATTCTGTCCCTAGGAGGGGTGCGCCACTTGAGTGGATTGAGTGCTCCCTCAGGCTCGTGCGGTGGGGGAGATCTTCGTGGGCTATGCTCAGCCGTGTCTCAGGGTAGTAAGTTGGTGGTCTGTTGATATCCCTCTAGTGGTGTGGGGGTTGTGCTCATCGGACAGGGTCACAGTGTCCCCCGACCCACCTCTGTCTCAGTCTCCAGTATCTGTGCTGCAATAGTCTATGTGCCGGGGGGCTGGTGTAATTCTCCTGTCTTATCTGGTGTCCTGTGTGAATTTAAGTATGCTCCCTCTAATTCTCTCTCTCTCCCACTCTCCCTTCCCTCCCGGAGGACCTGAACCCTAGAATCATGCCTCAGGACTACCTTGGCTGATGACTCCTGGCGGTCCCCATTCCACCTGGTCGTGCTGCTGCTCCAGTTTCAACTGTTCTGCCTGCGGCTAGGGAACCCTGACCTGTTCACCGGATGTGGTACCTTGTCCCGGACCTGCTGTTTTCGACTCTCTCTCCCTACCGCACCTGCTGTCTCAACCTCTGAATGCTCGGCTATGAAAGCCAACTGACATTTACTGTCATGCTTGCTCCTGCTCTTCCCCCCTGGTGCTCGAGGGTAGCAGGCTCCACAGCATTGTGCACTCCTGCCATCATCATTACGCACGCCTGCCTTTCCACCGTCATGGGCATCAGAGAATTTTGGACTCCCTATATCTGTCTGGTTCCCCGCTCTGTTCCCTGCTTCTGCATTAATGTTCATATGTCCTTGTATACCTGTGTGCTGACACTGTTCCTGTCTTGTTCCCTGTGTGTTCCGGATTAAATGTTTGACTCCCTGTACCTGCTTCTCATCTCCGACTTTGGTCCTTACAGAATGCAGAAGCCATCAACTGAAACATCGGGGAGTGCTGACGTTCCAGTTGGTGGTGAAAACGACACTAACGGAACCGGGGGTGCCTAAGCCAGCTCGTCGGGCTGTCACCCCCTAGCTGGCTTGAGAGGTTTCTTGCCCCGGTTGGCTCGGAAGGCGCCCATTCCACATCAGGCCTCATCCGGATCGTCAGGTTTTTATGCCCAACTGGCTCATCAGGCTGCTACGCCTCCGACAGGATCATCGGGCTCCCATGTCTCAGCTGGATTGCCAGGCCTTCCTGCCTCAGCCGGATCATCAGGCTCCTATTCCTCAGCCGCCTCACCAAGCTCTCACTCCTCTGCTGGTTCGTCGGGGTTTCACGCCCAGCTGGCTTGTCCAGCGCTTGTGCCTTGGCCGGCCAGTCAGACTCGCCCAGGTGGGACGCCGGGTGGCGCCCCTAGAGGACAACGGAGATGGGGGTACTGTCATGCCTGCTCCCGCTCTTCCCCCTGGCACTCGAGGGTGCCAGGCTCCCCAATAGTGCGCACTCCTGCCATCATCATTACGCACACCTGCCTTTCCCCCGTCACGCACATCAGCGATTATTGGACTCACCTGGACTCAACCACCTCTGTACTTATCTTCCCTATTTCTGTCTGGTTCCCCGCTCTGTTCCCTGCTTCTGCATTAATGTTCATATGTCCTTGTATCCCTGTGTGCTGACGCTGTTCTTGTCTTGTTCCCTGTCTGTTTAGGATTAAATGTTTGACTCCCTGTACCTGCTTCTCATCTCCGGCATTGGTCCTTACATTTACTCTTGAGGTACTGACCTGTTGCACCCTCTACAACCAATGTGATTATTATTTAACCCTGCTGGCCATCTATGAATGTTTGAACATCTTGAAGAACAATCGGTCTTCAATGGCCATGCACTCTTATAATCTCCACCTGGCACAGCCAGAAGAGGACTGGCCACCACTCAGAGCCTTGTTCCTCTCCACCGAGCACAGCCAGAAGAAGACTGGCGACCCCTCAGAGTCTGGTTCCTCTCTACCCAGCACAGCCAGAAGAAGACTGGCCACCCCCCAGTCTGGTTCCTCTCTACCCAGCAAAACCAGAAGACAACTGCCCACCCCTCAGAGTCTGGTTCCTCTCTACCCTGCACAACCAGAAGAAGACTGGCCACCCCTCAGTCTGGTTCCTCTCTACCCAGCACAACCAGAAGAGAACTGGCCACCCCTCAGAGCCTGGTCCCTCTCTAGGTTTCTTCCTAGGTTCCTGCCTTTCTATAAATATGTTTGATTGATTGATTGATTGATCTTGTCCTCTGCTTTGTTTTAATGTCTCATCTCATCTCCGTTGTCCTAATTTCTCATCTCTTGTCCTTTACCCTAATGTCTCCTTTCCGATCCTTTATTTTAATGTTTCATCTCCTGTCCTTTGTCCTAATGTCTCCTGTCCTTTTCCTAATGTCTCATATCCTGTTCTTTGTCCTAATGTCTCATCTCCTTTGTCCTAATGTTTCATCTCCTGTCCTTTGTCCTAATGTCTCATCTCCTTTGTCCTAATGTCTCATATCCTGTTCTTTGTCCTATTGTCTCATATCCTGTTCTGTGTCCTAATGTCTCATCTCCTGTCCTTTGTCCTAATATCTCATCTCCCCTCCTTTGTTCTAATTTCTCATCTCCTCTCCTTTGTCCTAACATCTCATCACCTGTCATTTGTCCTAATGTCTCATCACCTGTCCTTTGTCCTAATGTCTCATCACCTGTCCTTTGTCCTAATGTCTCATCTCCTCTCCCTTGTCATAATGTCTCATCTCCTGTCCTTTGTCCTAATGTCTCACCTCCTCTCCTTTGTTCTGTCCCTCTTCTTCTGTTTAACTAATGTCTCATCTCCCTATTGCTACTCCTCTTTAAGTCCTCCCCGTTGTCAGATGACTCAAGTCCTGGGGTCTTGGAGCCATCGAGGCGTCAGTTGCTGGAGCCTGTTAGTAAAACAAGGCTAGGTCTCCTCCCTTGACCTATTCATTAGGAACCATTATTACACTGGGCTCCAAAAACAACACAATGTTTCCCTGCTCACCTACTGTGTTTGTTCAGAAAGCTCCCTTGTCTCTCTCTCACACACACACACACACACACACACACACACACACACACACACACACACACACACACACACACACACACACACACACACACACACACACACACACACACACACACACACACACACACACACACGGTTTGCATGTATTTACGCACACACACGCAGGCACACACACCCACGCACGCGCACATGCACGCACACACCCAGCACACTGGTCACTGCCCTGGGGATAGGTATTTCTTGATAGTCAGTTCATTGACAAAATCCCCTCATGCTGGGTTAATGTCTATATTGGCCATAAAAGAGATCATATCAAATCCCCCTCTCCTGCCTACAGTTTGGTTGTGATAATGATAGGCAGTGTTATCTGCAGTTACATGGCCTGATGTGTTTGTTACATGGGTGCTGAAGGGGTTTGTCTTGATAAGAATAGTGCAACTACACACTGCCTCACCCAAAGTTCAGAGTGACTATTAACGGTGGACTTTGGAAGCAGGGGAAAGATGAAAGTGTGTGTGTGTGTGTGTGTGTGTGTGTGTGTGTGTGTGTGTGTGTGTGTGTGTGTGTGTGTGTGTGTGTGTGTGTGTGTGTCTATTGGAAGCAGCAGTGTGTTGTCTCCACCAGACTGCTAATGGGTCTGAACCCCTGGGTGGGCCGTCCTGATGCTTTACCTTTTACTGAGGTGGTTTACCTCCATGGAACCATGCGGGGCACAGCTGGTGCAAGATGGCTACCAGATGCTGTTTTCTTAGCTACTAACACAGCTACTGACGCCTGTATTTTAAAGTACAACAAGCATGATATATCCTACAGTGGTGGAGCGCTCAGACTAGAACCTGAGACAACTAGTGCAGAACTAGTGAAATTGGTGTCAGCTGGGCATATCAGGGACTGGTCATCAACAAGTTAAAAGGACCGGTCCACACAACAGAGCGTGAGAAAAGGGAATATGGAGAGACCGTTTCAATGGTGCATGTTTAGGTCCATGTGATCATGTGCTGCAGCAATGGGTTTATGTGTCTACGCCTCAGAAATCCCATGCTGCACTGGTGAGGGCACTTTCCTGAATCCAGCTCACAAATTATTCTAGGGAACACCTCAAACCACACACTCGCGCACACACACACACACACACACACACACACACACACACACACACACACACACACACACACACACACACACACACACACACACACACACACACACACACACACACACACACACACACAGAAACCACAGCTCCATTACTGAGTCTAGACGAGACCTCCACACCATCTCACACTGACTCCTTCCTGTGAGTCTCACCTTACCTCAGGAGCTTTGCCACAGCACCTCTCGCACACACACACACACACACACACACACACACACACACACACACACACACACACACACACACACACACACACACACACACACACACACACACACACACACACACACACACACACACACACACACACACACACTCTGAGTTGAGAGTAGGCGTGTATAAGGTGTATAGCCCTGCTGATCCTGAGATGGAGAGACTGTGTTATTAAGGGTCACACCCAGACATGACGTCACAGCTTTACACTGTATCAGACCTACTGTATCATTTACACTGAAACACGCACATAGAGCCATATACAGACAGCTATCTCGCGCTCTCGCTCTCTTTGCCTGTGTGTGTGTGTGTGTGTGTGTGTGTGTGTGTGTGTGTGTGTGTGTGTGTGTGTGTGTGTGTGTGTGTGTGTGTGTGTGTGTGTGTGTGTGTGTGTGTGTGTGTGTGTGTGTGTGTGTGTGTTAGAGGTTTGGGGTGGAGGGCTAGGCATAGAAAATGTTCTTACAGTGGATTCCTGAATTATAACCAGAAGCAGCTGTTTTCTCTCCCCTTAGAGAGCTTAGCCACGCTTCAACTCCCTGCTACTTTACTGAACACACACACACACACGTTGACACACACACACAAACACTCACACACACACTAGTAGATAGCATACACACAATATACAGAGATAGCACACCACCTTTCAGAGAGAGGGACAACCATTTTGAAGATATCACAGATAGGACTAATTTATTTATTTATTTATTTACTGTTATTTTACCAGGTAAGTTGACTGAGAACACGTTCTCATTTGCAGCAACGACCTGGGGAATAGTTACAGGGGAGAGGAGGGGGATGAATGAGCCAATTGTAAACTGGGGATTATTAGGTGGCCATGATGGTTTGAGGGCCAGATTGGGAATTTAGCCAGGACACCGGGGTTAACACCCCTACTCTTACGATAAGTGCCATGGGATCTTTAATGACCTCAGAGAGTCAGGACACCCGTTTAACGTCCCATCCGAAAGAAAGAGTAAAACTAATAAGGAGGGGTTGTCTGTAGCATGTCAGGCAGACCTTTCAAGATTGACGTCCAAATTGGACATCTATCCATGTCCTGAGGACGACAGGAAATGCCTTCAAACCGGCCCCTAGGAGTAACAGTGAGCGCTATTTAGTAAGCTTGGGTTTCGCTAGGGCATGGTGAACAGGGATAGTGAATGGGTGGAATCCCATGTCTCTGGATCAGAAGTGGAGAAGTCGATCCCAGTAGTGGAGACTGTTATATTTTAACCCTATCCCAAACCTTAACTCTTACCTTAACCATTCAGAATGAGTCCCTAAACTTAATGTTTTAATATACTATCCCAGACCTTAACCCTTACCCCAACCATTCAGAATGAGTCCCTAAACATAATGTTTTAAACCTATCCTTAACCTTAACCCTTACCCCAACCATTCAGAATGAGTCCCTAAACATAATGTTTTAAACCTATCCTTAACCTTAACCCTTACCTTAACCAGTCAGAATGAGTCCCTAAACTGAAACCTTAACTTTGAAATTTGATATTTGGAGAATTGGAACGATACAGAGCCGCAGGAAAAACAACATTTTTTGACACTTGGAGCAACTTTGAAATGTAAGGAGACTGTGAGAACTTGTTGAGCATATACTCTGCAGCTACTGTACATGCAAAAGGGTTAAATAATCAACTAGAGAATAGAGATATGTCTGTTTCCCTTCTCTCTGTGTGTTGTTAACTTGCCCTGCTCTCATTCTGGTACTCTCTCATTCCTATTTAACTTGTTTTCTTTTGGACACTGGTCAAATATGTTCAAACAATATTTCCCTCAAGTTCTACAATCTCAACTTTATCTCTTCCCCTATCACTTCTTCATACACTCATTTTCCAACTCACTTCCTTTCTTCCTTCCTTTCATTCCTTCTCTCTCTCACTCCTTCACTGGTCCATAAAGGGTTAAGCTGCAGTGTATTCCACCCCATGGTTCTCTAATGATGACTGCCCTTCATTAGTGTACAGTAGAGCAGCACACAGAGGTTAGCTAAGGCCTCCCTCCCTTCACATTCTCTCTCTCTCTCTCTCTCTCTCTCTCTCTCTCTCTCTCTCTCTCTCTCTCTCTCTCTCTCTCTCTCTCTCTCTCTCTCTCTCTCTCTCTCTCTCTCTCTCTCTCTCTCTCTCTCTCTCTCTCTCTCTCTCTCTCTCTCTCTCTCTCTCTCTCTCTTTCACTAACTTAAATACACTTCCCGTTGTCTTCCTTTATCTCTCTCTCCTCCCCTCCCTATCCCCAGTCACTCTCTCTAGCAGCCCTGTGGCACTGATTCATTTTCCAACAGCATGCGGCCAGCCTGCCAGCCTGCCAGACCAGAGCAGAGGAATTCAGAGCCGCTGAGTCTCTGCAACACTCTTTCAACCAACGTTTATTTTTAAACAGAACAAAATAAAGTTTACTTCTGTTCACACACAAAGTGAGTAACATGTTACTTGATCATATACCAATCAGCAAACTGGCTTGGTCTTACAACTAACCCCTCCCACGGGTTGTCTTCAGGCGCTGTGATTTTGAAGACCATATGGCAGGCATTCAGACAGACACGTAGACGACCCGGTTTACAGGTAGAACCCCGGGGATACAGGCAGTGGGAGGACAGCCTCTTTGGGGTCCATATCCTGTGTGTTAATAATGTTAGACTTAGCCTCAGGGGAATGGCAACTTCAACAGGGAGAAAGCCAACCTCTGGTAAACATGTGCTGCAACTCAATAAAAACTGTGCTGAACCAAACATGAGGTCATTTGAAGAGAACATGAAAGTGAGATCTTCTTGAGATCATGGTTGGCCTCTGAGACCTCTTGGCTCCCGGGTCATCCCCTGAGAGGATGCTTTAAACTCAACTAACACTATAGTTGTCATCAAACCGATGATACAGCGCGCGTGTGTCACAGACAGTAGGGCTAAGTGGTTGGCCAGGCAGCAAGGTAGATGTGGTTACATTAAAATAGCAATGGATGTGTCATTACACTGTGGAAATATTGGTCATGTTAGGATTGTGCGTTAACATAATCACTTCACCAGAGCTGAGCTACATACAGTCACTTTTAGAGGGAAGAAATGCTACATTAGTTGTACAATTGAACAGAGAGACTTGTTGTCTTTCATCCTTCCTGAAATCATTAGCACAAATGTACAAAT